>NC_134691.1:335907415-336037415 GCF_050947455.1 Rhinoderma darwinii
GCCAATCTGACGCCTCCCTGATGGTATTGCATGACGGGTAAGTTTCTGCCTGTATTTCTCAGTATTGATGACACCATTAATTCTGACCAAGTCCCCAACTCCATTTGCTGAAATGCAGCCACAAACTTGCAAGGACCCTCACTGTATGACACTATTTATTTGAGCACTGTATGACATTATTTATCTGGGCACTGTATGACATTATTTATCTGGGCACTGTATGACATTATTTATCTGGGCACTGTATGACACTATTTATCTGGGCACTGTATGACACATTTATCTGGGCACTGTATGACACATTTATCTGGGCACTGTATGACACATTTATCTGGGCACTGTATGACATTATTTATCTGGGCACTGTATGACATTATTTATCTGGGCACTGTATGACATTATTTATCTGGGCACTGTATGAAATTATTTATCTGGGCACTGTATGACACTATTTATCTGGGCACTGTATGACACATTTATCTGGGCACTGTATGACACATTTATCTGGGCACTGTATGACACTATTTATTTGAGCACTGTATGACATTATTTATCTGGGCACTGTATGACACATTTATCTGGGCACTGTATGACACTATTTATTTGAGCACTGTATGACATTATTTATCTGGGCACTGTATGACATTATTTATCTGGGCACTGTATGACATTATTTATCTGGGCACTGTATGACACATTTATCTGGGCACTGTATGACATTATCTTGGTATTATCTGTACTATTTTAGGTAACTGTACTATTTCTTTAACTTTTTCTATAAATAAAGGATATGTTTGACTCTATATGGACATTTATGTAGGTGCCTTACAGTAAGGCCCCATGCACATGACTGTGTTTTTCATCCGAACCCATTAATTTCTATGGTCAAGGACACCTTTCAGTGTTCTTACGAATGGGTGTTCGTGCTGAAAAAATTATGGAACATGTTCTATTCTTGTCTGTAATTACGGCATGGACTCTCCCTTAGAAGCCTATGGTCGCTTCAGTAAATACGGACGGCTACGGATGTGCATCTTTAAACCGCCTGTATTTACGGAAGCGTTGTTTCGCAACATGTTGGTGACATTATTTGCATCCTCCCTCTTTTTTATGGATATACGGATCAAATATGGATGCACTGCGGACCGTATTTGCGGACACCGTTCCGTATATACGGATAATTTACGGATGACTACGGATCCGTATTTACGGACAGTATTTACGGATAGATGAAAATACGGTCGTGTGCATGGGGCCTATGATAATAGATTTCCAGACATAGTCTATATTTCTGGGGTCTGAAGTAAAGCTCTTAGGTTTCCCTTCCCTTTGTTCGGCTCCCACGACAATGAAGTCCATGTATTTCCAAACCAGTTGTGTACTTAGGGGTCCTAAACCTTTTATTTTTTCTAAAACATCAATGGAGTTTTCCTTTGATGTATAAGTAAAAAGTGTTTGTATAATTTACACTTTCTGATGTCACAATGCCATCACCCTAGACCACCAGTAATTCTAGGTTTCAACCGCTAAGCTACTCTAGACCCCCAGGTCATGGGCATAACTATAGGCAAAGCAGCTGCAATAAAGGCCCAGAGGTTGAGAGGTCCACTCAAGTGCCATCTCTGTTATGGGCACCAGCTCAACCATGTCTTTGCCCATGTCCTTTGCCAACCTATGGCACAGGAAGATGAAGTTATCATTGAGTAGGACTGCATCTAGCACTATATGAGGGGCATTTTAGCTTTCACTATATGGCGGCATCATTTATTGCTGTCATTGTATGGCGGCATCATTTATTGCTGTCACTGTATGGCAGCATCATTTATTGCTGTCACTGTATGGGGACATTAATGACTAATAATATTATGGGGGGAGGTGTGGTTGGTACCGCCTTCTCGTAACATACCCTAAGCGTACAGTATGTTCTCACACGGCTGATTTCTTGCCAAAATTTCTGTGACTGTCCTATACATCTGAATCAGGAGATTTGCAGAAATCCATGCACAAACTGCCGAAAAAAAACCCACATTCAGATGTTGGGAAGGGATCTGCCTCGTGTAAACCTGCCCTTTAGGCTGAGTGGTGTAGTATGCAGAAGCGTAGCGATAGAGGATGCAGAGGTAACAGTCACACCCAGGTCCTGTTATCTGGGGTCTCGGGCCGGCCTTAGGGTTTTGCAACCAGTGCGGTCGCACAGGGCACATTAGATGCCCCTGCTGACGGGGGCACCACTGATAGCCTGGCACCCAATTTTTGTAACTACCACAGATCTTAATAATAATTGTACAGCAGTATAAGGTAGACATTATCTAGCACTGTTATTAGGTTACTTTATGTGTGGCGCTGTAATTTGGTCACTGTATGTTGGTATTATTTCAGTGCTGTATGGAAGTATGTACGCTCTTGGCACTTAGGCACTGTACAGTACATTATTTTTACATTGTATGATGGTAGAGGCACTATATAGGGTTGTTACTTAGACATCTGCATGACATTGTTCTTTGACCAACGTATGGAATTGTTATTTGGGCGCCATACTGAATGATGCTAATATATAGGCACTCTATGGTATAGGTTTTTGCATACTGTAGGACAGTACACCAATGAAGATGTGCGGCTCCAACAGAAGGTACCACATATAGTACTATCCAATGTCAGAACGACCCTGCCTAATGGGGCCCAAAATGCTCCTCTGCCACAGTAGAAGCCTCCAGCATTTTAGATGGGACATGGCAGGTGGGCGCCCTGTTACAGAGTTCGCATTGGGACTGAGGAGCCTTAGGTGACACCTCTGCTCCTATGTGCAGACATCTCACCTGAGTTGTTTTATTGTCAACCCCATCCTAAACCACATGGTGGAAAGCCGAGGAATGGTAGGAGGTGAGACATGAGTAATGGGTCTGCCTCCAGCCTCCTCCCTATTATTTCTTCTTCTCGTCTCCAGAAGCCAACGCACATTTCAAATCTTAAGAGACTTTCCTTTTGGATTGATGAAGCCGAGATTCACCACAAGGACAGGAAATGTAACATGTGGTCACTTTCTAGAACCTTTTATGAAACAAAATTACCTCGTGTTCCTTCTGTTATTGATGTCAGATACATAACCTCAGACTAACAAATAGAAGCCGTTTCATGAACATTAATGACGAGTCCATCAGAATGTCATTATCTGCTGATAATTTTGGCTTTGAATTATCCAAATGTCGCCTTGTTAATATGTATATATTTTGTATCTACCTATTTCATATCTCCTATCTATCTATCTATCTCATATCTATCTATCTATCTATCTATCTATCTATCTATCTATCTATCTATCTATCTATCTATCTATCTATCTATCTATCTATCTATCTATCTATCTATCTATCTATCTCATATCTATCTATCTATCTATCTATCTATCTATCTATCTATCTATCTATCTATCTATCTATCTATCTATCTATCTATCTATCTATCTATCTATCTATCTATCTATCTCATATCTATCTATCTCATATCTATCTCATATCTATCTATCTATCTATCTATCTATCTATCTATCTATCTATCTATCTATCTATCTATCTATCTATCTATCTATCTATCTATCTATCTATCTATCTATCTATCTATCTATCTCTCATATCTATCTATCTATCTATCTATCTATCTATCTATCTATCTATCTATCTATCTATCTATCTATCTATCTATCTATCTATCTATCTATCTATCTATCTATCTATCTATCTCATATCTATCTATCTATCTATCTATCTATCTATCTATCTATCTATCTATCTATCTATCTATCTATCTATCTATCTATCTATCTATCTATCTATCTATCTATCTATCTATCTATCTATCTATCTCATATCTATCTAATCTTCCATGATTTTTTTAAATATATTCTGTAGTATAATGATTTTAATGATAATCATTATCATATAAATTCTACATTTTTTCATCTTTTTCTAGTTCTAGAACCTTCTTTATCAAAACAAAACAAAATACAGTTTTGTGTGGATCTAGACTTGAGGAAAATCTGAGATTAGGAAACACCTTTGTTAGCAAAGCAATGCCTCCATGAAATGACATATTTAATAACTGCAGACAGTAAAGCATGAGATAGTGATTTCTATATGTAAAGGAACCTAAATTATAGGAAGGATCTTCTATCTCAGGATCGTGGGTGAAGGAAAAACTGGGAGGAGCTGTATGGATGACGGGGTGTTTATTTATCATAAATTTACATATTCAGGTGTATTGGGGCCTATATTTGGCTTCATAGAGAAGGTGAAGCGTTGTATTGGATGTTGGATGAATAAACCCATTTGATTTTGAGTGCTGCTTCGCTTTCTCTCTATTGATGCCTATCGTTTAAGGAGAGGTCCCTCCTTGGTTTTAAGCTTAGCACCGGCCTTGCTGGCGTGAAAACACAGGGCTGCTCCGATTCTCTGTTCCTTGTTTGGGGCCTATATATTGTAATAGTTCAGACTTTTACGGACGCAGCGATACATTCTTTACATTGCTTTAGATGATAAATGGGAAAAGGCTTTTTTTAACTTTATATGTTTTTTATTTTTGTTTAACTACTGAAAATATTGTTAAACTTTTTTTTTTACACTTTTTAATAGTCCCTCTAGGGGATTTGAACCAATAAATTACAATACTAATGTATTGCAGAATATTATCATTTATACAGTGTATGATGCTGACCAATCAGAGTCATACACTTCTCTTCATTCATGCCCAGCTTTAGTCACAGCACAGGATGATCTCGCGAGGTCATGCTGTGCCGTCACTTATTCTCGCTATTTCTTCACCGGAGCATCGGGAGAATGACCAGACATTGCCTCCAGCCGCCTCCTGGCTAAAGGCGATGTCTGGTCATTCACCCGATGCTCCGGTGAAGAAATAGCGAGAATAAGTGACGGCACAGCATGATCTCGCGAGATCATCCTGTGCTGTGACTAAAGCTGGGCATAAATGAAGAGAAGTGTATGACACTGATTAGTCAGCATCATACACTTTTCTTTACAACGCCCACTTGGTTAAAGTAAAAAAAATGCCCAGTTGGGCTTTTACAACAAATTTGCAAAAATGTTAAAATGCTTATAACTTTGTCACTAGTAAATGTTTATTTAAAAAAAAAAACAACAGAGTAAATATCTACAACACAGCACCTACTATATTAGGTAGGAGATATGGAAATATGAAACTGGTGACAGATCCCCTTTAACAGGACAAGGGCAGACATGGGGCCTTCATTAGGCCCCCAGGCTGCCATCGGCATCCCCCGAACACGTTGCGGGGGCCAAAGGGCTGCTGCAGCGGTATGCCTCCTCTTTCTAACAAATTGGAAGCAACGGTTGGTATTGACAGCAGCATTTATGTGGTTAACCCCTTCAGGACTAAGCCATTCTTTTCTTTTTCATTTTCGTTTTTCACTGCCCTCCTTCTAAGAGCCATAACGTTTTTATTTTTTCTACAAGAATACTGCCCCCTATATACAAGAATATAACTACTATAATACTACCCCTATATACAAGAATATAACTACTATAATACTGGCCCCTATATACAAGAATATAACTACTATTATACTGCTCCTATATACATGAATATAACTACTATAATACTGCCCCTATATACAAGAATATAACTACTATAATACTGCTCCCTATATACAAGAATATAACTACTATAATACTGCCCCCTATATACAAGAATATAACTACTATAATACTACCCCTATATACAAGAATATAACTACTATAATACTGCCCCTATATACAAGAATATAACTACTATAATACTGCCCCCTATATACAGGAATATAACTACTATAATACTGCTCCAATATACAAGAATATAACTACTATAATACTGCCCCCTATATACAAGAATATAACTACTATAATACTGCCCCCTATGTACAAGAATATAACTACTATAATACTGCCCCCTATATACAAGAATATAACTACTATAATACTTCTCCCTATATACAAGAATATAACTACTATAATACTGCTCCTATATACAAAAATATAACTACTATAATACTGACCCCTATATACAAGAATATAACTACTATAATACTGCTCCTATATACAAGTATATAACTACTATAATACTGACCCCTATATACAAGGATATAACTACTATAATACTGCTCCTATATACAAGAATATAACTACTATAATACTGCCCCCTATATACAAGAACATAACTACTATAATACTGCCCCTATATACAAGAATATAACTACTATAATACTGCCCCCTATGTACAAGAATATAACTACTATAATACTGCCCCCTATATAGAAGAATATAACTACTATAATTATCTTTTTTATTTGAAAACTTGCAACAAAATATTACAATACCTTTGCAATACACTCATAACATAACATAACATAACATAATCATTAAACAAACCATAATATATGAATATTGCGCCAGTATAGATTGTTTCAACTATTTTTCATGATATTATTCTAGACAGTATTACAGGAGAGTTCTTCTTTATTGGTGACCGGGCAGCATCGCGCACACCACAGAGGGTACACGGTCACCACATTTATGACATATAGTGAACCTCTATGATATAAACGGAGTTCGGGGTAGAAGTCTCCATACAGCAGCTGAGAGCTTCACTGTCCCAATAGATGTGGTGACTGCAGGGACACAGCAGGGACATTACTCTGTAGATAAGTCTCTTGTATAAAGATGACATTGGTTTTGTCGTCAGACAGACGCTGGAATATCGCCTGCCGCCTGCTCCTATTCTTCACACTGTTCACATTTATGGAGGTGATTTTCAGCCTCATCCTGGTTACATGTCTTTCCTACTTTTTTTTCCTTCTTCCACTGCTATGTCCTGTAACACCCCATCTTTTGGTGGACATAGGGGGGTCAGCATCTTCATCCTGAGGTTCGTCATCTGGATTGTGTGAGGAGACTTGCTCCATCTCTGCTTCTTCTTCCTGGTCATCTTCTCCCAGCGCACAGTAACGTCCCCCAGTTATCGCCAGCACTGGAGACTCCGGTGATTTCTTTGCAGTAGTGATTTTTTTCCTAGAAGAATTATCTGTTTTACTTCTCCTTTTAACCGTCTGAAATCCCTCCTCATCGATACTGGTCGCTGCGGCTGGATCAGCTGGATTTTTACTGGTCGCTGCGGCTAGATCTGCTGGTTTTTTACTGGCCGCTGCGGCCGGATCAGCTGGATCCTTACTGTTCGCTGCGGCTGGATCAGCTGGTTCCTTACTGGTCGCTGCGGCTGGATCAGCTGGTTCCTTACTGGTCGCTGCGGCTGGATCAGCTGGTTCCTTACTGGTGTCGGGCAGATGTTTAGATGTTTTGTTGACAGTGTGACTGGATATTTTACTTTTAGCATGACCTCTATTTTCAGTGGCTGGTGACACTTGTGCAGCATCCACAGATGGGACATTCGTCTCTGGAGCAGGATCTCTGGTACTTTGGCTCAAATCATCGCTGGGACTTCCAGGTTCTGGGGTTGTATCTACACATATGGAGACATCCTCCTGGTCCTCCTCCATGGCTTCTTTAAAGGTCTCCTCCTTATTATGTTCTGCATGCGGACACTCCCGGAATGTATGTCCAGGTCCTAAGCACAGGTTACAGATGACAGGTCCTGTACAATCATCCTTCACATGCCCAAACTGACCACATAGTGAGCACTTAATACGGGAACAGTTGAATGCCAGGTGTCTGCCCCCACATCTATGGCACAGTCGCGGTTGTCCAGGGTAGTAACATACACCTCTCTCCGAGCCCAGGTAGAAGGAGTGCGGCAGATGTCTGGTCACTCCATTCTCCTGAACCAGCTGGATCTTGACAGAATATCCTCCATTCCAGATCTCCTCCTCATCATAGATCTTTGTTGGCGGTCTCTTCACCTCACAATATCTGCTCAACCAGTGCTGCAAATCTGCCAGAGCCACCACCTCAGACTGGAACAGGACGGTGGCGGTGACTACCTGGGGTTTAGTCAGCTGGATGACATGTAGATGCTCCCACATCGCGTGCTCCTTTGTATCGTAATAAATACTCCAGAATAAGGCCTCATGCACACGACCGTATTTTTTCCCACCCGTAAATACTGGCGTAAATACGTGTCCGGTGTCACACGTATTCCACCCGTTTTGCACCAGTATTTATGAACCCGTGCACGTAAATATGGGTCCGGTGTCACCCGTATTCCACCCGTATTTACGGGCACGTTTTTGGCGGCAAAATAGCACTGCACTAATCGGCAGCCCCTTCTCTCTATCAGTGCAGGATAGAGAGAAGGGACAGCCTTTTCTGTAATAAAAGTTAAAGAAATTTATACTTACCCGGCCGTTGTCTTGGTGACGCGTCCCTCTCTTCACATCCAGCCCGACATCCCTGGATGACGCGGCAGTCCATGTGACCGCTGCAGCCTGTGATTGACCTGTGATTGGCTGCAGCGGTCACATGGCCTGAAACGTCATCCAGGACGTCGGGCCGGATGTCGAGAGGGACGCGTCACCAAGGCAACGGGCGGGAGACTGGACTGGAGGAAGCAGGAAGTTCTCGGTAAGTATGAAAGTCTTTTATTTTTATTTTTTACAGGTTTATACTGATCGGTAGTCACTGTCCAGGGTGCTGAAAGAGTTACTGCCGATCAGTTAACTCTTTCAGCTCCCTGGACAGTGACTATTTACTGACGTCGCTTAGCAACGCTGCCGTAATGACGGGTGCACACATGTAGCCACCCGTCATTACGAGAGCTCCATAGACTTCTATGGACTGTCCGTGCTGTTATTAGGGCCTGAAATAGGACATGTTCTATCTTTTTCAACGGCACGGGCACCTTCCCGTGAGAAAACGGGAAGGCACCCGTCGCCAATAGAAGTCTATGAGCCCGTTATTACGGGTCGTAATTACGACCCGTAATAACGGGAGTTTTTACGGTCGTGTGCATGAGGCCTAAGTCTAGACTATATTGCAGCTTGAAACTGATGTCATAATTCCTGCTGGAGGGAACGTGGATCAGAGCGAACACCTCAGAAGCTTTAAACTTCATAAACTCCTTCAACAAAACTTTCCCAATGTGGAGTCTGGAGGGGAGGTTTTCCTCTGGTCCTGAGTACCTGATTCTGACCGCGTTCCTCCTCTGAGGTGTGGGGTTAGTCGGTCTTGTGACGCTGGAGAACAGTCTCCTGTACTGAGGTCTGTCAGCAGGTGGGTCAGGACTGGACCTCTCCTCAGCTGATTGTACTGCAGATCCTCCTGTGTCTGCTCCTGATCGCTGTGTAACCTGCACTCCATTCACTGACACTGCGGACGGCTGAACCTCCAGAACAGGGTCTGCAATGTCCACCTCAGCCTGTGCCGCTGGTTCATCAGATATCAGACTGACAATCACCGCGCTGAGCGAAGTCTCACTTACAATGTCAGTATATGCGGCACTTTCTTGCTCACTCCCAGGAGTGCCACTCGCATTCACTTCATCAGTACTGCACATAGAGTCTACTGCAGTTAACCCCTCGTCAGCTGGCATACATTTCTCTGCAGCTTTAGCAGCATTTTTGTTGACTGATTGCACAGACCCCACACATGATGAGAGATGTGATCCTCCAGCCACTGCACACTCATATCTTCCAGGATTTCCCTGCGCCACAATATTATACACAGTCTTAGGGCTTATTCAGACGAACGTAAAATACGCGCGTGCAACGCGCGTGATTTTCACGTGCGTTGCCCGTAGCTATATTAGACAATGGGGCCGTGCAGACATGGCAGCGTTTTTTGCGCAGCGTTGCTCCGTTGCAAAAAACTCACGACATGTCCGTTGATTCAGCGTTTTCAACGCATCACGCACCCATTGAAGTCAATGGGTGCGTGAAAACCACGCATGTCGCACGGAAGCACTTCCGTGCGAACTGCGTGTTTGCGCAACAGCTGTCAAAAGGATGAATGTAAACAGAAAAGCACCACGTGCTTTTCTGTTTCCGAACATCCAAACGGAGTGTCTTTGCGATTAGCGAAACCCGACAACCGAAGCTAACTTCACCGGGTTCGGCCAAACTCGTTTTGGCCGAACTCGGCAAAAAAAATTCCGGTCCGCGACGTCGGGAGACATTCACTGTGCATGGTGCTGAAAGAGTTAAACTGTTTCAGCACCATGGACAGTGACTTGCGATCCCAAAATACATGAACCTGTAAAAAAAAACGAAGTTCTAACTTACCGATTACTCCTGTCTCCTTCCTGCAGTCCGACCTCCCGGGATGACACTTCAGTTCAAGTGACAGCTCCAGCCAATCACAGGCTGCAGCGGTCACTTGGACTGCCGCGTCATCCAGGGAGGTGGGGCTCGATATCAAGAGAGGCGCGTCACCAAGGACGCGTCACCAAGGCAACGGCCGGGAAGTTCTCGGTAAGTAGGAACTTTATCTTTTTTTTTTACAGGTTTTTCGCTGTTGTGTTCGGCATTCACTGTCGAGGGTGCTGAAAGATTTAGCTCTTTCAGCACCTTGGACAGTGACGGGCGTCGACAAGCCTCATCTCTATGATGCCGGCTGCGCGAAAATCACGCAGCCGCGCATCAGACACGGATGACACACGCAGCTGTCAAATAGTGTTTGCGCGCGCGAAACGCTGCGTTGTTTGCGCGCGCAAAAACGCAACGCTCGTGTGAATCCGGCCTTATAGTCAGTGTCTTTTTTTGCAATGATATTTTTTCTCTTCACAGTTTGGGCTCTGGTCTCCCTTTTGTTCTCAATTGCCCGGTTCTTTATTTTGGGTACTGTGCATGATTCTTTCTGCAATCTCTCCTTCAATATCACCAGCTCACGTGTGCAAACATCCAGACACTCACATTTCATCAGCTTTGCCTTTGGATTAGTCTCTTGGTTAATTTCAGTTCTCAATTTGCGAACTTGCATTTCCATTTTAAAGATATTTTTCTTTGTCATTTTTGTGCACAATTCACCAACATCACGAGATTCAGTTGACTCACCAGCCACCATTTCCAGATCATCACCTCCACCATCTCCATGCTGCAGGCCAAACTCCAGACTCTGGGCTTTCCCAGGATCATCAGCCCAGGACCCCTCCCCTCCACCTGGGTCAGAAGCCATGCATAGTCCTAACAGGGAGCTCACAAGCACACGTCTATCCTCTCCTATGGACAAGAATATAACTACTATAATACTGCCCCCTATATACAAGAATATAACTACTATAATACTGCCCCTATATACAAGAATATAACTACTATATTACTGCCCCTATGTACAAGAATATAACTACTATAATACTGCCCCCTGTATACAAGAATATAACTACTATAATACTGCCCCCTATATACCAGAATATAACTACTAGAATACTGCCCCCTATATACAAGAATATAACTACTATATTACTGCCCCCTATGTATAAGAATATAGCTACTATAATACTGCCCCTATATACAAGAATATAACTACTATAATACTGCTCCCTATATACAAGAATATAACTACTATAATACTGCCCCCTATATACAAGAATATAACTACTATAATACTGCCCCTATATACAAGAATATAACTACTATAATACTGCTCCCTATATACAAGAATATAACTACTATAATACTGCCCCTATATACAAGAATATAACTACTATAGTATTGCTCCTATATACAAGAATTTAGCTACTATATTACTGCCCCCTATGTACAAGAATATAACTACTATAATACTGCCCCCTATATACCAGAATATAACTACTATAATACTGCTCCTATATACAAGAATATAACTACTATAATACTGCCCCCTATATACAAGAATATAACTACTATAATACTGCCCCTATATACAAGAATATAACTACTATAATACTGCTCATATATACAAGAATATAACTACTATAATACTGCTCCTATATACAAGAATATAACTACTATAATACAGCTCCTATATACAAGAATATATCTACTATAATACTGCTCCTATATACAAGAATATAACTACTATAATACTGCCCCTATATACAAAGAATATAACTACTATAATACTGCTCCTATATACAAGAATATAACTACTATAATACTGCCTCCTATATATAAGAATATAGCTACTATATTACTGCCCCCTATGTACAAGAATATAACTACTATAATACTGCCCCCTATATACCAGAATATAACTACTATAATACTGCTCCTATATACAAGAATATAACTACTATATTACTGCCCCCTATGTATAAGTATATAACTACTAGAATACTGCCCCCTATGTATAAGAATATAACTACTATATTACTGCCCCCTATGTATAAGTATATAACTACTATAATACTGCCCCCTATATACAAGAATATAGCTACTATATTACTGCCCCCTATGTACAAGAATATAACTACTATAATACTGCCCCCTATATACCAGAATATAACTACTAGAATACTGCCCCCTATATACAAGAATATAACTACTATATTACTGCCCCCTATGTATAAGTATATAACTACTAGAATACTGCCCCCTATGTATAAGAATATAACTACTATATTACTGCCCCCTATGTATAAGTATATAACTACTAGAATACTGCCCCCTATGTATAAGAATATAACTACTATTTTCACATTTTCACTAGCTATGCAGAAAGTATCTCTCATGACAGGATTAGGTGCTTTGTACACTGTCCCAGTCAGAGGTCATACATGATTGGTTCCACACATCTTGTGTTAAAGTGTTTGATGTTGTTAGATTTACTTTCTTTACTCAAAGTTGTGTTGCAAATTTTAGTTTGTTCTTAAGAAATCTATAAGCGTCTATGAAAGAAATATCACACAAGGATCCTTGAAAGTGCAGTATTTAATTTTCATTTTTAACAATAAAATAAGCAAAAATAACATACAGAGATCACACTTTCAAGACGTCCCAATGAGCAGTGGGGCACTCTAATGACGCTTCATCTCGTGTCCGCTCTGTCCACCTTTCAGGACAAGCCTATGTCAGTGGTCTGAATCTCGTGGCTTTCTTGCTGTTGCATAACATCAAACCCCAGCATGCTATTAATACCTATTTACCATCATGCTACAAGCTTTCCCAATGCAACATGGTCACTGCTTCACCACCCATCAAAGTACAGTTCCATTGTTTCCAATCCAGCTCTGATGTTTTTCTCTTTATTAACGGGTCTTCATTTCAGAACCTTTTCCGAATTCCCAATCTCCTCTTTCAAATTGTCTAAAACCTGGACTAATCCATTAACTTTAGATTTTTTATTGACAGTTTTGGTGAGATTTTATGGGAACTAAAATTGAAATTGTTGTTGGATATGCAAATTAATGGGCAATATATGTAGTAGAAAATCTATATTACCCATAATGCCCAATGTAATGTATCGTGGGATGTTAGTTAAGCTCCTATGGTTGTGTCTTTTGGTAGACAGATTCCATTGCAACTGCGGATGTGATTAGAGTTGAGAAGTTCTAGCCAACCAGTCTTGTCATAGGAACATTGTGTAGATCCAAATCTCGATCCCCTTAAATGTCTCCATCCTACCTACCACTATTCAAGCTGGCTAGTATGTGGACATTGATGTGGTTGGAGTTGTATATCCACAAAATGTCTCTATGATAAGGTTGGACTGCCAATGGACAGGACAGAAAGTGTTATCATGGGGTCATCAGAGGAGAGGAGCTGCACACATCATGTATTTGCCAAATAACTTAACATTAGGAGTAAAGGTTAGATGTGACATTAATATTTAGATTACCCATCTTAATCTGGAGAATAAGGATGTTCCAAAATGAAAACCATCAGAGGTGAACATATCACATGGGCGTCCTCTGAAGCTACACAAGAGCCCTTTGGACTGGTAAGCCCACCACCACCTTAAAGGGGTTTTCCAGGAATTGATGATGACGTAGCCCTAGAAAAAAAACGCAAATATGAGAACTGAAAACTGCTGATTGGTGGTGATCTCAGGGATCAGACCCTACCGATCACACATTGATGGTCTGTTCTAAGGATAGGCCATCGATGTGTATTCCTGGATGTATATTGACAAGAATTGGAGGATTGCAATTCGCCAGTGAATTTGGCACATAAATTGGGGTATTTACCAGAAAACCTTGAAGGGCGAGAAGTGGGAGACCAAGGGACTGTCTACTACCTCTGATGTCAATGTCCACCCCATATCTTATGAACCCACCAGTTTGTCAGGAGCCTTTCTGAGCATTCACAGTGCATATACATAGCTGACATGACACCACGCCTGCACAAATAAAATCAGTTTACTAGTCGCCATGTACAGGGTGGTCATTTTTCAGACTTCAATAATCAATCACATGTACAATTTTGACAAAAGACAACTGTCTGGATACATTGCATAATAAAAAAATAATATAGACAACGGGTAACAAGCATTGCGTACACACATATTAAGATATAGGTTATAAACTGAATTATTACAATAGATGAAATGCACATTTCATAAAATACACAACAAAGAGAAGGTAAAAACAGATTTACCTTGTTCATCTCAAGACTTTGTATTAAAGGAGCACTCCAGGCAATACCGAAACACTGTATTATGCCAAGTGCAGGTTCTGAGGGGGCGGAGCATGATACAAAGATTCATAGAACACCAATGAAGGAATTCTTGTGTCATGCCCCGCCCACTCAGGTCTGGCACTAGACATAATACATTGTAGCCGTTTTTTGTCTGGAGTGTTCCTTTAATTCATGTGCTTTGTAAACATTTACAGAAATTCAAAAAGTGCAAAATGTGACGTGTGGCTGCAAAGTAAATGACTTCAACAACTCCACCGTCTCATTACACTTGGTGCCAGGAACAACACTGATATTTCAGTATCAAGAATCTGATATACATAGATTTGCTTAGTCAAGCTGAACTAGTGTAGATCTTTGGATTAAGGCAGAAAATCTGATTTCTGATATTTCCATAGAATACTGGGAACATGTTGGGCATGTACTGCTTGCAGAGGAGGGTTGATGAGACACTTGGAAAAACTTTCCAAAAAGTTTTTGGAAATTGCATTGATGGATGTTCTTGTGTTTAAGGCATCTATATCTATTTTAAATATTCCTTTAAATTATTAGATTTATGATTGAATAGTAATGTTGTATCAAATAAAAATAGAAAGTGGATACAGATTCACTATAAAGTAAAAATAAAAACAATTATGGTTTGAAATTTTGATTTTTAGAATTTTTAGCTTAATGGAAAACTCAGAGCAAAACTGATACTTTATATTTAGCCTAGTGCAGGACTTTTGGGGGTGGAGCATGACACAGGGATTCTCTCTTTGGTGCTGTTTGTGTCCACGTGTTATGGCATCAGACTCTGTATGAGCATAGCACAGTGTATCAGTTTTATCCTGAGTGTTCCTATAAAGTGAACGTCCACCTTTTAATACCATGTCATTTTAGGATTAACATTCTGAGCTTTTCCATTTCTCAATTTATCTTCAAAGTGGTCATGGCCCTATGTTTCTCATACAGAGCTCCAAAAACCTGCATAGACGTAGAAAGAAATGCCAAAATTCTGTCTACCTGCAGCCACCACTAGGGGGAGCTTATGAGCTTGCTGCATACAGTTTATACATTAAACTCAATAATAAAAGAGTATAAAGTAGCTCCTTCTAGTGGTGACTGCAGTAAGATGTGTTTAATTTAACCCAAGATTTGGATCTCTGTATCAGAAAAATAGTCCTGACCAAAATAAAGATATATTATGAAATTAATTATCACAGAATTTTGAACTTGGAAAAATGGGTGGACATTCACTCTAAAACGGCATATATGGATAGGGGTACCTATACCTACAGCTATACCTAATAAAGCAACACAGCTAACTATCCACATGATTGGACACCCGACGTGTAGATTAGCAGAATAGTAAGGAGCTTATAATAAGACCCTGAAATGCGTGTCAGAATAGACACAGATAGAGTATACCCAGATCTGTAAGGCATTGTTCACATATGGTTTTTGCACTACGTTCAATGTATACACCAAGGGAGCTTCCAGGGCATATGCTGAACGTGTCCATAGAGCCCAATTCATCTAAAGTGTTCTTTTTGGTACCTGGTGGGCCGTTATGCATCGGCAAACCTTTTTTTGCCACTTTGAAGGAAACCATATGTGCCACACTTTCCTACACAGAAGTTTTTTTACACTGGGACCTCTTGGATGACTTATGCCACTATACGCCTATACAGTGGCATACTGTGCGTTGGACCCTTCCGTCTGAGGTACAGTATACGTCAGAAAATACCCCCCCCCCCATGTATACCCATGAAGGAAGGCAAAAACGGTATGTGAACAAAGCCTAACTAGTTAAACAAAGGTTTGTCTACTACAATGGGCAACCTATCTTATAGTCAAATCTCAGGATCTCATGATTGGAACATGAAACATGTGTCAGGATAGGTACACGTAAAACTAGAGATAAATGTGAATCAAACTGGAAGAACAAAAGAACAGCCAGACAGCAGGGAACCCAGAGAACTTGGAAACTGAAATGCGTGTGCGATTAAGGGGCACTTTCAGGTTACACTTCTACAAAGGGTTTAAATAAGAGCCATTGATTAACTTTTTGTAACTTTTTTCTCTAATTTTAAAAGAAGGGGTCAGAGGGAATTGGTTGATCATATTTCTCCTCATGAGGCAATTCAAATTCTACATGATTGTGATAGTTAAGTACCCCAAATGAAATGATCACCAATGAGGCCCATTCTGAACTTACATTTTGCCCTAATATTGGGTCTAGAGTCTTAAATAAAGTGTCTCAGATTTAGAATCATAGGGTCTAACTTTTGGTACATTGTTTTCAGATTCATAGGATCTGACTTCCAGTACCTTGGGTTCAGGTCCATAGGTTCTGGCTGCTAGTGTCTTGAGTTTGAATTCATAGGGTGTGACATTTAGTATTTTGGGTTTGGATTCATAGGGCATGACTTCCAGTACCTCAGGTCAAGATTCATATGGTCTGACTTCTTGTACCTCAGGTTAAGATTTATAGAGTCTGACGCCAAGTATGTTGGTTTTAGATATATAGGGTTTGCTTTTCAATATCTTAGTCTCCGATGGCTAGGGCCTGACTTCCGGTATCTCAGGTTAGGATTCATAGGGTCTAACTTCTATTATCTTGAGTTTGAATTAATAGGGTTTGACTTCTGGTATTTTGGGTGGGGAATCCTAGGGCCAGACTTCCAGTACCAAATGTCGATATTCATACGGTCTGAATTATTGTAAATTGGGTTCGGAATTAAATGATCTGATTCTGGTTTCTAATATTGGTAGATTTTGGGACTTTAGGGGAGGTAGAAAATAACTGAAACAAACCATAACTTAGTACATTTAGCCCATAGTGAATCTCAATTGTATTCCTAATACTGATAAAAGTAGTTAGCAATTAATTAATGTATAATAAGCATCTCATAAAAAAAAATATACTCCATACAGGGGATCAGTGACAATAATAAATTAGAGTCCTAAGAAAACCAAATACAGTTCAACATGCTTTATATACGAGATAAATTAATTCAACGTGCACTGGCGATCTGAGGAAGGTTCTTACTTCTTCCCGAAAATAATTTTTAATCTATATTCAGTATTGAAAATAAAAAACAAGAAAACAGTAGTCTTAGAAAAAGTACATGCTAGAGGATACCACTCACTTCTCACTACATATATACTTATTTTAAGGAACAACTTGAATCTTTTTGACTGGACCCAGATGCCAAAGGGCTCTTAAAGGGTAGTGCCACTCTAAAAATGCTAATTAGTAACCCACTATGGAGCTATTATATTGTATTACTTCCATATAGTAAATAATTATTACCACTGTAGATAACGGTAGAAATCTTCTCTGTGTCAGTGAAGATGTCCACGTAACCGTAATATATTGGAACTTGAGGGATATGCATGTTCCCCTTTTAAGGGGAAAATCATTGAGCATATTATGACTAAATTACAAAAATTTTCCAAAAATATCTGTGTTGATTCAAAGAGATGTGACCCTTTGGTGTTTCCATGAATTCAATTTAGACGAGAGGGAAACTACAAACATTTTTTGAATCATCGGCCCCAAAAAGTTCAATCTAAACTTGAGCAGTCTTCAACAGGAGCATCTATGGTTCCAACTCCAAAGATAAGCTTAAGAAGTAACTTATACTCAGGCACCATGTAGTGTGGCAGCTGTACCATCTAAGCTCTATGCCCACACTCATTGAGTCAACCACTACACTAATGGTGACTAATGACAAACAACTTTCCAATCTTCTAGAATCCAAAGTGTCAATTTATCTAGTATCTTATACTGAAGCACACGCAGTGCGAAATCTGTACCATCTCAAAAATCGACACCCATGTATTGCAGCAGCTGGACCTTTTGTAAACTTCCATTCCCCCCCCCCCCACTCATTGAGGCCATCACTACCCTAATGGTGACCAACCAAAAACCACAAAATGCCAATCTTCTAGAACCTCAACTGTCAATATGTCTTTATCCAGTAACTTAAGTTCAAGCACCACATATTGAGACAGTTGAGGCCACCATTGTTCTAGTGGGGATCAATTCAATGTACCAATGTTCTTGAGGCCCAAATATTGGAACAACTCTATTGTGGTTGACTCCAAATTGTCCATAAGTCTTTGTTCTAGGCCCTCGATAGGGCATGGAGATGTGAAAAAACAGACTCAAAAAGTCTACCCTGGGTCCCAATGGGTTGGTTTCCTTAAAGGAGTTGTCTCATCAGAGACATCCCCTTTCAGTTAATTTTGCATGGGGAAGTCCTAGACATCCATGCCAATGGAGTATATTATGACAGCCTTTTAAATGAATGGCCGACCTTGTAATACATGGATAGCTCGAGTCTGCTAGAACGGAGATGTGTGGCTCCCCATTCTGGATCATAGAGGGGGATCCGGGGTAGGGGTCCTAATGCCCTAATAAAAGGGGTTGTACAGGATTTCAAATACATGGCTGCTTTCTTCCAAAAACAGTCCCACACCTGTCCGTGGGTCGTGTCTCTGGTTTGGCAGCTCAACTCCACTGAAGTTCATAGGGTTGAGCTTCAAAACCACACACAACCTGTTGACAGGTGGGGGCTATTTTTGAAAAAAAGCAGCCATGTTTTATAGGCCTAGACAGCCCCTTTAATATTAGACCATTAAACCGAGTGCTTCCTAAGTACAACATAAAAAGTGCTGTATTAAAAAAATTACTCTTGTTCTGAATATTACCAAAAAACATGATATCACAGTTCAATCTCTTGACATTTGCATGACCCTAGGTGGGGCAGGAATGTTTTTAGTAGTCCCATAAGAAGTCCATTGGACATTTCTACCACAATAAAAAAAACTAACCAAGGTTAAGATAAACTTTCCAAAATATCATTAAAAAAGTTTTGAGGCTGGGTCTATCCTTATCTAACTCTCTATTATATACTTTGTCATATCGCATATTAACGATACGTAGTCTCTATATGAGCATCTATGCAAATATATGTTCTCAATCTTCCTTATGAAACTAAATTCCTTTACAAATATTTACATATATGATTTTTTTCACAAGTGCACGTTAAAATTCATAGCGTTTTATAGATAGATCCCCAATATCTATAGAAAATTGGCGGCATCTTACCCGGCAACAGAAGTATATACGTTTACTTAATGCACCAGGAGTCTAATCTATGCACTCGCCAAGGTAATCAAAAGTGCTGTAATTTATTTCTTTTTTCAGCTGTGAATTTCATTCGATGTCCTTGATTAATTATGCATTAACCCATTACTCCAAAGTCTTCAGCCAGTAAATCTTTGGCGGGAAACAGTTTATTAAGTGAGTGGTTTCTAAAGATCAGATTGGTTATTTGTGCCACTGTATAGATTTACACAAATTATTTATGCATACCTTTCTGTGATAGAGGATGTTCAGATAAATAAAGTACATCTTTGATGCATTAAAGTGAAGGTCCGCCATTTTTTTAATATATATAAATAAGTTATTCTGTGCTGATTACTTTCATAACATATCTTTGTAATGGTCATGGCTCCGTTTTTATGATACAAAGCTTCAAATCTCGTTCATAGGGGTTAAATTATGAAATTCTGGCTGCCTGCAGTCACCACTAGGGGGAGCTTTGTACCTTACTGGATACTGCTCCCTCTAGTGGTGGCTGAAGCAGCATAAGGCATATTATTTATCTCCTTGGCTATGCAGAGGATTAGGAGATCTGTATCATAAAAAAAAAATCTCCCACCACTATAAAGATATAATAAGAAATTAATCAGCACAGAATTTTGGACCTAAAAAGGACCAGGTGTTACAAGATGGGGCTTCACTTTAAAGCAAACTCTGTTGAACATTATACATGTTTGCATTATTGGCTGAAGTACACAGCCCATTCACAAATGTAAAGCTGAATATGTCACATAACAATAAATTATTTGCTGTGTTCATTATATATATTTTATAGGAAAATCCTAGTCTCCAGTCCTATTATTGTAATATTTTCCTGGGTGACTAAAATTGATCTTGAAGTGTATATTCACATTTGGACACGAGTTTACAGTGTATAAATAGCTATACTCTAAGTAAAATGTTACGTTACTTTGTGAATACATAACATTACTTATATTCTACTGATCCTGAGTTATAGCTTGTATTATACTCCAGAGCTGCGCTCACTATTCTGCTTGTGGAGTCACTGTGTACATACATTACATTACTTATCCTGTACTGATCCTGAGTTACATCCTGTATTATACACCAGAGCTGCACTCACTATTCTGCTTGTGGAGTCACTGTGTACATACATTACATTACTTATCCTGTACTGATCCTGAGTTACATCCTGTATTATACACCAGAGCTGCACTCACTATTCTGCTGGTGGAGTCACTGTGTACATACATTACATTACTTATCCTGTACTGATCCTGAGTTACCAACTGTATTATGCTCCAGAGCTGCACTCACTATTCTGCTGGTGGGGGTCACTGTGTACATACATCACATTACAATCTTGTACTGATCCTAAATTACAGCCTGTAATATAATCCAGAGCTGCACTCACTATTCTGCTGGTGGAGTCACTGTGTACATACATAATATTACCTATCCTGTACTGATCCTGAGTTATATCCTGTATTATACTCCAGAGCTGCACTCACTATTCTGCTGGTGGAGTCACTGTATGCATATATATATTACATTACTTATCTTGAGTTACAGCCTATATTATAGTTCAGAGCTGAATTCATATTTCTGCTAGTTGCTTTTGCAAGCAGACGACAAGATTGTCATCAGACACATCAGGGCTTTGCTCCTATAATGTATCGGGCCATTCGTTTTTCCAACATCCAATGCCTGTACTGAGTCTAAATGAAAATCACCAGAGCAGGCTCTGTGTAGACACTGAAGAAGAATGAAATGGTGGGAGATTTCCTCTCTGGTGAAAATATTATAGAATGGTGAATGCAGCTCTGGAGGAGGCTTCAACTCAGAACAGTAAAAGCTAAAAATGTAGATTCATTTTACATAAACGGAAAATTGTGTTCAAAGTTGAACAAACACTTTAAGGATATCAACCTATTGTAGTTTTCAACGTATGGTGTTTAGTTAAAGAAGGTTAGAGTGTTTTACTCTTAACTGTGCCGAGTGTTACACAAGTCTCTATTGACCTAATCTAGTAGGGTTGAGAAACCTATTGTGATTCAGATCTTGGTTATTACCCCATAATCCACTGAGGTCTGAGCCAGACCCTTCATATTGAAGGTCCTCCTTGGAGAACATACTTAGCAGACATGGTGTTAAAGAAAGTTTCAGTCATGGTCCAGGGGTTATCTTTTTGAATGGGATAGGAATGGTGAGGGTCCATCTGTGTTCCACTAATCTGTAATACTGAGCTCATTGACTGTCATGAACCCACCCATACTGTATCTATGCAGAGGGTTTTTTTCCTCTGTCCACGTGGCTTTGAGTGCATGGACCCTTAGAGAAAAAGTTTTTGGAGACTGGGGTCCTTTAAAAAATTATCTCAATAACTATTTTTAATATCAAATAATTATTATAAATGTGTAGACATGTTCACGTTAGTTCTCCACTAATGTAAAATATTTCCTTAAAAATTATTTCGATCCTGATCTGATCTGAGCATTCAGATGCATAACAGTAAATTAAAGCATGCAAACATTACAGGCCGTAATGTTGCTCAATAGAAATAAATACTAAGTGCACATGCCAAACACAGAAAGAAAAAAAACTATTACAATAAATTAGAATTATAATTTAACGTCAAAATGATAAATAAAAAAAAATGTCTAAGCAAGCCCATTATTCCAATTATAGCGTATTAAGCCCAGCAAGACAAGGTAAGAGGCCAAAATGTCCATTGAATGTAAATATGTAACATCATTCACTCTTTGTTTCTGCTCATTGTTCCTTTGATGAAGGATGTAAAGAGACTGTTCCTCGGGGGAGGTCCCATCAGCATAGGGGCTTGGTTCTTGTGGGTAATCTGGATCTAAATAAATAAATAATAAAGAAAAAAATAATTACAACTAAAGCATTTGGTCAGATTTTTGGATGTGGCAGAACCTTCATAATTAAAAAACATTGGGAAAATTAATTAACGGGGTACTCCAAACACAACACTCGACTGTTTCCATCCGTGCCATAGAATTTGAGTGAACGGCATAGTGCATGCTTGATCCTATTTGATCTCCTTCTTACCGGGGTCCCCTGTTCTAGTGATTGGTGGGTTTCCACAAATCTAACATTTATCACCTGCTAGTATGCAGATTATAATGACTTACATTAGTCCCTTGGGTGACTTTCATAAAAAGCTCATAGAGTTGGGTGAATTCACTTTGCAGATAGGAAAAGTTCTTCTTACGGAGCCATAGTTTCATTATATAAGACAATTGTGGCCAGGGCCAGATTATAGAGAGGGAAACAGAGGTAATGCCCTGAAGTATCCACCATCTAAGGGCCTCTTCCCTTTTCAAAGACAGGAAGGGGTGCCCCACACAATGTTTTGCGCAGAGTCTTGCACAGAACTTGTTCTGGTCCTGATGGATGCTGAAATATGGATCCAAATGTCAACATTTCGGCCTCCAGTGTCTTATACGCTTGAAATATGGCTATATAAAAGGAAATTCACCCTTTTGGGAATTTTCTTTTAACAAATTTGATCATCTCTATTAGCTTTTTATGAAATTCACACTGAAGTAAAGATGTGTACACCCTTACCTTTGCTTGAATTAGGTTGAGGACTCCAATTTCTCATGAAACCATTTCAATACAATATCGCGACATGCTAGCAAAACCCTTGACAGGCTGCAAATCACAACACAACTACTGGGTGGCCACATATAGACATAGATATCTCATGACAAAATATCGTGAGATAATGTGGTTTTTTTTTAAGCTGGTCATCTCGCGCCACACATCTTAGGATATGTTGTGATAAAAGAAAAGGTAATGAAGGACACATCAATATCAATGAAAGATAGCTTAATTAGCTCACAATCTAATTTCCTTATCGTTAAAGGGGTTCAGGATAAATAAAAGTTTTTTATAAAACAAGTTCCACACTGGTTGATGGGCTGTGTTTAGCAGTACTTCCCCTGCAGTACCAGCCACAGCCCCTGGTCAAGCTTAGCACTGTTTCTAAGAAAATGGCAAGCCCTTTTCTCTAACCCTAAGCAATTTTTTATAGTGGGAGATGAATTGCTAACAAAACCCTGATTGTATTCGAACCTACAACTCCAGTGTTACAAGACTGGCCCACCATTAATAATTTTTTTTAATTTTTTGCTAATTTTTTGGTTTTAAGTATAGTTAACAATTTACAGTTATTCCAATAGTTGCCTAAATTGCTTAAATTAAAACTAAATACATGGATATAAAGGAGTTTAACGAGATTCTACGAATCCGGATCACTAAAATGTTAAAAGTAATCCTTGTACTTTTCGTCCGTCTTGAATAGCCCATTTTCTCAGGCATAGATCTAATAGACACCTATAAAACCGGAAAGGTTAGCTCCCGGCAAAAGCCACCAAAGACGAACTAGTCTTATCTGCTAATGAGTTGGTAATGATATTACTCTTGTAAAACGGCGGCATAGATTAGGACAATTATACTATTTTTGATTTATTTTAGCATAAACTACCTTAAATTATACACACTCTGGAAAGATTATGTCTACAATGTTTCCTAATTCAAAATTAAAGAAGGAAGACATTTTACGAGTGCCTGCTTAGCTTAAAGCTAATTGAAAGTGATTATCAAAGTGGCATTTTACTTGTGACTTTAAGATACATTGTTGTAAGATAATAGATATCCCTAATTATGTAATAAAAAGGTTACACGTTGCCTTTGGGCTAGTGATGCGGAAAGTTTTTCTCAAGTATTACCAGACATTTTTATTTAAGATTCTAGAACTAATACAAGGATTCATCATTTATTAAATATCAGTTGTCAGCCTTCCCATGGCCGTCTCAGAAAAAGCATTTCCCTGGTCAGAAACACCAGTCTATTAGAACCTGCAAAATATATTTCTTTTAAAGTACATACCTGACATTTCCAAAGTATAATGAATCTCTTTTTTTTTTGTTCTCGTGCCATATATTAACTGTATTAAATAAAAAAGTATGTCACGCGTAGAAGAGCCATTAGTGCCGAAAATTGAATTTTTTTCTTTTTTTGGAATCGGCAATTTTTCTTGACAAGGTATTGAAAAAAATGTGTTCTTAAATTTCCAGTGACTTCGGGTTTTATTATAATAATCTACAGAATAGAATTAATATAGACAGATCGGTTACATTCGGAAAAAGTTTTGTCTTAACGTAGACTCTCTGGACTAACCACTGCTCTGGTTTCTTATTTGATCACTTATAGTCTGGATTGTGACTCAACTAGTCCACTAGTCTCACTAAAGTCATTAAAGATCTTTCATGATGACATCCTTTTGTCTATATGACCTATTAATGCTTAGAAATATTATAAGGGATATTTTGCTTGGAATCCTCCACTATTAGGCGGAGTCGAGAGCCACAACTTCCTGAGTTGCGATCAGCTGATGAGTGGTAGGCAGTTGGCAGTAAGGGCCTATTCACATCAGCGTTGGCTTTCCGTTGAGGGGTTCCGTCGGAGGTTTCCGTCTTGAAACCCCTCAACGGAAAGTCAAATGGAAACCTTAGCTTCCGTTTGCATCACCATTGATATCAATGGTGACGGAAACATTGCTAATGGTTTCCGGTTGTCACCATTCTGGCAGGTTTCCATTTTTTTCGACGGAATCAATAGCGCAGTCGACTTAGGGGTGTGTCTGTCAGCACAACAGAATCCAAGTGGCATCCAGCAGAATGTTTAGGGCATATTTGGATGTGAATGGAATTTAAAACACAATGTAGTGCAAAGAAAACTATATAAATTACATTATTATAATACAAAACCTACACATATAAAAAGACAATATATTATACATAATAGGGGGGGCTTTAACAACTTTTCTACATCAGTTTTCTGTCGTAAAGTAGTCACAAGCGGCTCAAAAGTCTCCAAATTACAACTTTTGGGCCGTTTCCATTGCTCTTGTCATTTTAAAAAAAAGTGGGGCCGGAGCTTAGCAAAAGGGGCGGAAGGGGTGGAAGGGGCAGGGCCACCTGTGGTCCGACGTATGTACTATAATTCATCGGAAATCTACCTGAGCTCGTGGCTGACGTAGATTTCACTCAATCGTGCCATTAAATATTTTTTTTCAAAAGGTATTCCAGCTTGTTTCCTATCAAGACAGGAATATGAAACCCCAGACTTAAAGGGTAACTAAACGTTCAGCAAACTTCTGACATGTCAGATGTTTTGATTGGTGGGGATCCGAGTACTGAGACCCCCACCAATCGCTAAAAAAAGCGGCAGAAGCGCTCGTATGAGCGCTGAGTCGCTTCGTTTCTGTTCGGCTTTTTGCGGAAAGCCGATGTATCGGAGTACAGGCGCATAGACTTTCTATTGAGCCCGTACTCCGATACATTTATTTCCGGAAAAAGCCGAACTGAAACGATGCGGCTGAGCGCTCACACGGGCGCTTCTGACGCTTCGTTTTAGTGATTGGTGGGGGTCTCAGTGCTCGGATCCCACCAATCAAAACTATGACATGTCAGAAGTTTGTTGAATGTTTAGTTACCCTTTCATAAATTCTCGATAATGTTTTATGAATATTTATGTTGATTGCCTAATATAAATCTATTATTATGTTTTTTTTTATTGGAAACTGCTGGTCATGTCTTGTGTCATCTTCGATAGTTCTATAGAATTATATTTATGAGGAGGTAGATAATGTTCAGGGGAGCAGAACTACAGCAGACGTCTCCTGCACTACTACCAGTGCTCGTCTGCAAAATACAACCTGTTCCTGAAGTCACAGTTAGGGTATGTTCACATGGCCGTAAACGCCCCGAAAACCATCTGAAAATATGGGGGCTGAACACCTCCAAACATCTGCCCCTTGATTTCAATGGGAAAAACGGTGTTCCGTTCCCACGGGGCGTTTTTTATGCGGCCATTTTTACATGTCACTTCTTGAGCAATTTTTTTGAGAAATTTTTCATTGGGTCAATAGAAAAATAGCTCCAAAAACGGTCGTAAACAATGCATCGAAAAACGCTTGACGCGTAAGAAACGGCTGTAAATCAGAATCTATTTTCCCTTGAAAACAGCTCCGTATTTTACAGCCGTTTTTTGTTGAGTGTGTGAACATCCCCTGAAATGAAAGAGAAGAGAAGCAAAATCAGACCAATACAAAATCCCAGTCCTGCTACAAAATAATTCAGCACATATGTTATACTAATGCAGTTGTCAAAAAGAGACAATCCCTTTCCATATGGACCTTCTATGAAAGTCATATAGGGGTTCCCAGAATGGAGATTTAAAGGCTATGTACACTTTTTTTTTTCTTCATAAAAATGTGTATCAGTGTGTTTTGTGCAACTTTGTAATTACATTTTATCAAAAATAATTGTAACTTTTTGAGATACAGCTGCTTTGTATCCAGCACACAGAGCAGCTGTATGTAGCACTGAAAACTTTATCTGTCAGGCAGCGGGACTGACGGGTTCAGTGACCGCGGGACCTGCGGGTCCACACAGGATCGAGCGGTTACCAATCACATCTAAGTTCAGAACTTAGATGTGATAGATTACAGGTGGATCCTGGGTGTCAGAGACATGCAGGACCCGCTGACGCTGAACCCGTCAGTCCCACTAGATACAGCTGCTCTATATACAGAATACAAAGCAGCTGTATATCAAAAATTAAAAATAATTTTTAATAAAAAGTATTTAGAAACTGGCACAAAACACACTGACACACATTTTTATATTAAAAATAAAACAAAAAATTATTTCAAAGGTGTCCATAGCCTTTAAGTACTGCTAAAAGCTAGTGGCTCTTATTCTGGTGGACAAGGATGGCCATTCATCTGATTGGCCGCCATGTATACTATATTTCCCCTGCAGTAGCAGCTGCAGGGGAAATATTTGTCCGACCAGAGCCCCATCAATAACAGCTACTTGCTGGGGGTTTCTGGAGCCGGACCGGTTTTCTTCAATAAGATCTGCATTTTAAGTGCATAAAAACCAAAATGAAAAACTAATAAATAAATGAAATTAAAAAGTATAACAATGTTACGAAATAATAATAAAAATAATAATTATTATTATTATAGTATTATTTTTTGTATATAATATTTTTTTAATATATATTAATTAATGTTTACATTATGATCCAACATGATCCCATTACTTATAAAATAAATAAATATATATATATATATATATATATATATATATATATATATATATATATATATATATATATATATTTATTTATATATTTTTTTCCTAATTTGTATTCATATAAAATGGAATTTGTTGACTACATTGGGCAGGAATCGCATATACAACACTTTAATATTCAATTCCTGTATTTTTACTAGCCCCTGGTTTTACACTCCACAAATCCTTTTGCAGCTTGGAAATAAGCTTAATCCCCCCCCCCCCTCATCCCCATTGCCCATGAAATAATGAGTTTGCCTCCTAATAAAGTTTTGGGATACATCAGATGTCCATGTTAATCTTAATAATTTGGAACATAAAGCCTCAATCACCCGGCAAAGCTGTGTGCACGGACCCTGTAAAGCTGGACTCGTGTCCCTATGCTTCCATATAACAGAGCAGTAGCGACTCCGTGGGCCATTATATGATATTCTACTTGACAAGCAAAGCTTCTAGGTGGGAATACCTCTGTAATTAACCATTCCATCGAATATGCTATGATTATTTTTTTTCACCATAGAGATATGGAGGTACAGTATATATCTATAGATTTCTATAGGTGCCATATTACAGATCCTCATGGCCAACGAGGACTAAAACTGAGTATAGTTCTGTTTACATCTGTCGTGGCTTTAGTTTATAACAGTAGCCACAATGTAGTGTTGGATCCGTCATGGGATGAATACAACTAGCGCCGATCGGCCCGCATTGAATACAATGGGTTCTGTTGTGTTGCCATCATTTTGTTGGGAATAGCGCTGTTTGAGACGGAGCCTCCAATGCAAGTGTGATCTTTAATGAAAGGGTTTTCAAAAGTGAACATCCCAATTAAAGAGGATCTATCCCCTGTCCTGACTTGTCTGTTTTAGTAAATACTTATATTTCCTATTAAATAACAAATCTGGAGATTTTTTTCTTAGAACTCTGTGTTGTGACGTTCCTCTGGTATTCCTCCTAGAAATGTATGAATAAAGAGACAACTGGTTGATGGGGGTGTGTCCCTACATAGTCTGACACTGTCCAATCAGTGCTGACAGAGTGAGACTGTGTAGGGACACGCCCCTTTTGACAAAGGGAATGGTAACAACCAGTTTTCAATGTATCCATACATTTCTTGGAGGAACAACAGAGGAACGGCACAACGCAGAGTTCTAAAAAAATATGTACCAGAATTGTTATTTCATAGGGTATACACGTATTTATTAAAACAGACATGTCAGGAGAGGAGACCGGTCTTCTTTAATATGGATTTACATATTATCTAAGGGAAGCTTCACAATGCATATTAACCCATGCAAATGATCCCCGATGAGTAATCCCATCTTTATGCTGCACATTACTTACCATATATACATGATTAATTAATATTCAAATGATATTTTGCATATTCATTTTTGGGGGAAATCATTGAGCATGTAATTAAATGGTATTAAATGTGCAATGATGTTCATTCTAGGGTTTGTCATCATTTTTACGCAATCAGTGACTGACATGAAGATAAGAGGGAGTCAGGACTGTTTCATGAACCTGAGGAAAGGGGAGACTTGAACAGGTTTAGAGATTGTTTTATTACCAGTTATGTGTGCCTCAGTGAGAAACATCTAAATACTGAAAAATAGTAAAAAAAAAACACATTCTAAATATTGGCTAAACTTGCCAAGTAAAATAAAATCCAATTCAAAGAAATTTTCCGGCATGAAAATCCCTGTCCATAAGCCTTATTAGTACCTATGGACATAACAAAGGGGAATCCCATATGGTACTTGGTGATCATAGAGGGGTCTATGGGGCATATAAAAATTATACAGGGGAATCCCATAGGGTATTTGGACATCATAGAGTGGGACCGATAGGCCATATAGATATCACAGGGGGTCCTATAGAGCATATTGACACTATAGAGGTGGACTGCAAGGCACATGGACATCATAGAAGGGGTTATAGGGCATATGGACATAATTGAAGGGGTTATAGGGTATATGAACATCATAGAGGTGGACTACAACGCATATGGACATCATAGAGGTGGACTACAAGGCATATGGACATCATAGAGGTGGACTACAAGGCATATGGACAACCATCATAGAAGGGGTCATAAGGCATATTGACATCATAGAGGTGGACTACAAGGCATATGGACATCATAGAGGTGGACTACAAGGCATATGGACAACCATCATAGAAGGGGTTATAAGGCATATTGACATCATAGAGGTGGACTACAAGGCATATGGACATCAAATAGGTGGACTACAAGGTATATGAACATCATAGAACGGGTTATAGGGCATATTGACATCATAGAGGTGGACTACAAGGCATATGGCCATCATAGAGGGGATTATAGGGCATATGGACATCAAAGATGTGGACTACAAGGCATACAGACATCATAGAGAGGGTTATAGGGCGTATTGACATCATAGAGGTGGACTACAAGGCATATTAACATCATAGAGGTGGGCTACAAAGCATATGGACATCATAGAAGGGGTTATAGGGCATATTGACATCATAGAGGTGGACTACAAGGCATATGGCCATCATAGAGGGGATTATAGGGCATATGGACATCAAAGATGTGGACTACAAGGCATACAGACATCATAGAGAGGGTTATAGGGCGTATTGACATCATAGAGGTGGACTACAAGGCATATTAACATCATAGAGGTGGGCTACAAAGCATATGGACATCATAGAAGGGGTTATAGGGCATATTGACATCATAGAGGTGCAACAAAGCCAAAACAGTACTGTCTACAGATGCAAAACTCGAATTTGACGGATAACCCGAGTCATGTTTCAAGGCTCTTTAAAGGGTTGGCACAGAGTTATAGCTAGGCCCTCCTTCATCCGGGGGATAAAATTCGATACGGTACCCTAACCCTGTATCCAAATAAAAAGCAACATTGCCTTTGCCAGCGTGACCCCCTTCCATCCAGCACCCAGGAAACATGCCCCACCAGCTACCCCCTACTCCGCCCCTGGGTTAGACAAAGATTTAAAGTTTAGTAACCTATAGGTGACGGAGTTAGAAGAGTTATTTTCCAAATAGAATTCCAAAAAATTAGTCTGAAAGTTGAAGATTTTTTAAAATATGGCTGGAGTTTCGAGTCTGCTTCTCGGCACTGTGTTTGTACAATCCACAGCGTTGCAGCCGGACCCACTGGTTGCCTTATTAATAGTTGTTTTTACCACCCAGCACATATTAATGATAGTAGTAATTTGGTAATCCCATAAGTGGTAATTTCTTGATTAAATCTGGCCTGAACACCTGTGACGGAGGGACACGGAAGAGAACGTAAATGAATGGGACCCTTTTATCAATGAGCATATTCATCTCTATGAGCCCTCGAATGCTGCATTGTAAATAATGTAGTGTATTTGACACTTATGTTATGGCAGAGGTATTCAGAATAAGCTTAGTCTAGTGCAATAAAATGGGCTTTTGAGGAGTGAAATGATGAATACATCTTTTTAAGAAACACATATGTAGACATTTCAGAAGCGTGGTACCTGCAACGCGTTTTATGGTCTATTTAAGAAAATATATGTCAGTGTGATGATGTTTTCCTAGCATATTAAGGGTTCCTTTAAATTTTATGCATGCATTTTGGGATTCTGTCAAAAATAGCATTTTTCTTTTGCTAAACAAAATTTAATGAGAAGAAACTCAAGTGTGAAATGTTATTTTGGCAGATCTCCTGGGTACCGACACCTTGAACGCTTGTGCAACTGTAGTCAATGATAGGTTGAGTATTTGTTGGTGCTGCAGATTTTTTAGACTGTGATACATGTGATGTATCTTTCCTTTTTTTTCCTCTTTTTTAACTGATAAAAATAAAAAATTATATTAAAGGGATATTCCCATCTCTGGGAACCAGACCTATATGGAGAACAGGGGTCCCCCAACCGCTGTCTCGACTGGTGAGGTGGCCGCTGTATCAAGATGGAGAATGAATGGAGAGGTGGCCGTGGCTGATTCTATAACTGCAATAGAAGTGCATGGAATGAGCCACCTCTCCATTCATTCTCCACCTGGATGCGGCAGCCGACGCACCAGAGACCCCCATAGATCAGACAATCATGACAAATACTGTGAATATGCCATACATTTCTGAGATGGGAATACCCTTTTAAGTAAAAACTAGGAAAAACGTGACTCTAAGGAATTTGTGACAATTTTTTTAATTCCCCAGATACAATGCTTGAAGCCAAGCCCAATGGTTTACCGAAACTGTTGCCATGAAACCCAAAAGTTCTGTGGCGGGGTCTTTTTGAGTCCATTAACTATGCTAATCCATACAGTTAAAAATAAGGTGTACTGACCTATACCTTTCCGATTGACGGGGGAAAAAAACCAGTCTTAACATCTGATGTGTGAATGGGGCCCTATCGATACCTTTTGAATGACGAACGTATACTGAGAGTCCAGTGTGAATAGAGCCTAATACACTTAATGTTGCGATGCTTTGTTCCTTTAGTACATAGTGTCATACCTCCAGACACACATACAAGGGGCCGATCTCTATACAGCTGTATAAAGCCCCTATTGAACTGAATAAATGCCGTATGCAGATCGCCCCCTAGTGGTGACAACAGGTAGCCAAAATTTGGAAAGTGATGTGTGTGAGGGAACGGCGCTCCGTACAAAAGAAATGAAACCCTGGAGCCTTATCAAATATTTTTGGAAAAAGCTCAAAATAATTTGACTTTTTGGATTCTTAAGAAATAAATTGTAATGTAAGGTTCCCCTTTAAGTCCTCCGCAGCAGAAAGTATGAGTCATTGTATTTTACTTTCTCTCTCTTCCATTAGTTGAGGTAAATAAGAAAAAGCAATGGTCCCCTCATTAATCCTAAGCACAAAGTGAAGGTGACAGAGCTGGAAACATTATGTAAATGATTCATAGTATTTTTGCATGTTTTGTTTTAATAGGTATCACTGAGCCCTTACATTAAGCCTTTGTGCTCCAGTCTGTAACCGATCAGTGTCAGGCTATGGAAGTAATATATCCCACAGATACCAGGAAATGACAGTTTGGATTATTTTAAGCTTAATTAAAATGTGCAATTTTTTTCTCTTAATTATCCCAAATTAATTAGAAATTACTCATAGGTAATCTTTTGCTCTTACCAGTCACAGATTCAAAAGCCTTTACACCTTCGTCTCCCAATTCTGCAACGCCGAGAGCACGCATGCAGTAAATTGTGTTGTCAGTGCGAAGAAATAATATTGATGACTGTAAAATTAAAGTAAATTATGAGAAGGTAAACAAATGTAATTAATGTAGCTGAAGGGGATTGCCAAAAATATATGTGTAGTCTTCAATATTTTGGAAGGTTGTCGATGGTAATGCCCTACTCATTTCCAAAAGAGGATTCGTCTTCTAAGAATGAAAACGTTGCTCATTATGTTAAATTAAATGTATCACCTAATTTATGTATTTTTTTTTTCTTATTAAAAATATATCCTGATACATACTCTTCATTCTATTATTTTTACATGATTTAGGGGATATCATCTAGTCACAACGCTAAATTTGCGCAACGCTAAAGATTTGCTTTCCAGCAGACTCCTGGACATAAATAAACAGTCAGAAAACTACTCATTGACTTGTATTGGAGTGTGTAGTGAGCATGCTCTGTGACATGTGGAGAGGTTACTGTGCTGGGGAGGAGGGAGAAGGAGCTGAGCTGTTTTCATCACCTACTATCAATGGTTTACACTAAAGACTTGCTTTATAGCAGGCTCCTAGACAGGATTAAACAGCCAGAAAATGACTCATTTACTTGTATTGGAGAGTGTAGAGAGCATGCTCTGTGACATGTGGAGAGGTTACTGTGCTGGGGAGGAGGGAGAAGGAGCTGAGCTGTTTTCATTGCCTACTGTCAATGGTGTGATTTTGTGTTATCTACGTCCAGCTTTATAATAGATGTGTTACCTATCATTGTAATACTGCCCATGGGTCCTAAGATGACTGCTGACCGCAGTGTACACAGCACAAGCTGAAAAGTGATAGGAAGTGTTCATTTTCATTAAAACGAACACTGTTCAATATTCAAGAGAATCCTCTAATCTACTCTCAAGCTTGTCCAATAGATTCCAGATTAATGGGGTTTAAAGTAACTTTGGTCACAAACCATATCTACCATTAGATTATAAATAGGTAAGGCTCTGTTCACACTGGCATTTTTTCTTTACGTCAATGGTTTCATTATTGTTTATGCAGTTATAGCATAGTCTTGCTGTCAAAATACCTAAACCCTAATGGAAACCTGATGGACCCCATTATAAATTCATGGGATCTGTCAGATCTGTGTGAACAGAGGCTAGAACTATGTTCATCCATCATACAAAATACTGGAATGTTTCTATGTAATAAAATCAGTTGATATTTCTTATGTACAATATTCATATTTAGTAACATTTTAACATCACAGATAAGACAGGTTTACATCAGAGCCATTGAAAATCCATTACTATTAATATCCTCCACGGTTTTCCGTGATCCCATGAATATATTTTGTCACTTCTCTTAGTGAGCTATCATACAATTCCCTCTACAGCTAATTAATAGGATATCTTAAGAACTTACAGCAGTACAGATCAGATGATGAAAGTCTTGCAAAAAGTAAACCTGTTTCTCAGAATCAATTTAAATAAAATAAATTCAACGGGTTTTATCTAATTTTATATCTGGCTCAACGCCCACCAGACCATGGATTGAGAACAAAATACACATGTTCAGCTTTAAGGGGTTTTCGGAGCTTATATATAAAAAAAAAAAACAGAAAAGTGTCTACCGTGCTATAAAAAAGAATTTTGTACAAAATTTTGTACTACTTTTAGGAAACACAAAATTCTGATTTTAATTGACTATTTCATTTTTTGAAGAAAAAATGCTGTTCAGCCCTACCTGGCCCTACGTGAAAAATAATTTCCCCCTTATTTATTAAATCAACCAGTTAACCAAATTTAATTGACAATTGGGTTAAATTTCCACAACCAGGCATGATTACTGCCAGACCTGCTGAATCTAACAGCATTTAAATAGATCCTGTCTGGTGATGTGAAGCCGGCCACAAGGTCTAAAAAAGCCGCACATGATGCCACGTACTAAAAAGATTCTAATACAGATGCCAAACAAAGTAATTGAAATCTACCAGTCTGGAAAGGTTACAAAGCCATTGCTAAGGGTCCGGGTCTCCAGCGAACCACAGTGAGAGCCATTATCTACAAATGGAGAAAACTTGGAACAGGGGTGAAGATTCCGAGTAGTGGTCGGCTTACCAAAATTTCACCAAGAGCGGAACAACTCATCCAAGTGGTCACAAAAGAACACAGAAGAACATCTGAAGAACTGCTGGCCACACTTATCTCAGTTAAGGTCACGATTCCACAATAAGAAGGACACTGGGCAAAAATTACGTCCATGGGAGAATTGCAAGGCACAAACCAAAACTGACCAAAAAGTACACAAGGATCATCTCGTATATGCCAAAAACGACCTTTGGGATAATATTCCGTGGATTGATGGGTCAAAGGTGAAACTTTTTGGAAGACATGGGTCTCATTACATCTGGTGTAAAGCTAACTCAGCATTCCACCAAAAGAACATCATACCAACAGTCAGACATGGTGGTGGTGGTACGGATGGTGATAACTTGTTTCGGCATGATCTCTCACAACAAAAGCCATTGAAAACCCATAAAAAAGTCAATTTTAAGTTTCTTGACACTGTGTATTTAATGCGTTAAAAGTCAAGATAAAGACGGATAAATCTGTAGTGTGATGGTCTGGGGCTGCTTTGCTTCTGCAGGACCTGCCAACTTGTCATAACTGATGGAACCATGAATTCTGCGCTCTATCAGAAAATCCTGAAGGAGAATGTCCACCCGTCAGTTCATGACCTAAAGCTCAAGTGCAGTTGAGTGATGCAGCAGGACAATGATCCGAAAGTAAACGAGCAAGTCCAACTCTGAATGACTCAAAAGAAACAAAATTAAGGTTTTGGAGTGGCCATTGAGATGCTGCGAAAAGACCTTAAACGTGGGTTCATGTTCAAAAACCCTCCAGTGCATCCGAATCCAAGAGTGGGCTAAAATCCCCCACATTGATGTAAAAGACTCATCGCAAGTTCTTGCAAACATTTGATTGCAATTTTTACTGCCAAGGTGGGGAGCAAGTACTTTTTTTTAATATAGGTTTTGAATAAATCTTTAGTCTCAATAAATGGAATGTTCATTTTAAAGCTGCATTTTGTCTTTACTCGTGTTATCTTTATTTAATGCAAAAATTAGTTGTATGATCTAAAACAATTAAATGTCACAAATTAACAAAAAAAGAAAAGAAATTGGGTGAGGGGAAAATTATTTTTACGGCACTGTAAACGTGTATGAATGGTCACCAGATGATGCCACTATAGCTCTGAAGTAGTTTTTTTTTTCATTTTCATTATGATGCCCGGCTCTGTGCAGCATTGTTGTTTTCATTTAATTTCATTTAGTCTTCTACCTAGACACAGCTCTGCTGTTCTGCTGCTAGACTCTGCACCAGCTGACCAGCATGCGAAACATAATCCCTCCAAAGACATGGCAGAAGGGGGAAGAGCAGGGAGCAGAGGAGTTAAGAGTCATGTCACGTGTGACACTGTGTACTTCAGGGAGGGAGGAGAGGGGCGACAACTACACGTTCAGTCGCAAGCAGGAGATAAACACCGGAAGCATGGTCATGTGACTGCATGTGAGCTTGCCTTACAGAGACATTTCAGCTACAGACAGCACATTAGTAAATAACTAATCTTACTGCCGTTAAACAATTTGCAGACAATTTTTAAAGGCCAGAAAACCCCTTTAAAAGAAGATTCCAATCAGAACAAGTTACAGAATATCTTTAGGATATGCTGCCACTAGCTGATCGTGGGGGTCTGACAGCTTGAATCTCCGTTATTTGAATAAAGGGGTTGTGGTGCTTTGTGGAACAACATTCATTTGATGCAGAGCATAGTGCCAGGATGGAAGTGGTGCTGTGTAAATAGAATTGCAAAGGAGGCTGTTCCTTATGATCAGTGGGGGCCCCTGAAGTCAGACCCCTACAACCAATAAGTCAATGCATATTCTAGTCATTTTTCATCATGAGAGTCCATGAGCCGGGACCTCCCTGATCACTAGATTGAAGGTACCCTATAAACTCTTCTGAGTACCATGACCCCTAAGATCTTCTAGCTAATGCTGATGGCCAACCCAGTCCAAGCCCGTTAGGTGTAAGATTGATTTAGAAAATTCTTCTTTTCTTTTTTTTTTTTAAAGAAAAATAACTTTGTTTCCCTAACCCTACGTTCAACTTTTTTTATTTTTGGTATAATTCTGGATCAACACTTCAAGTTTGGCATCAATCACATATAATAAAATTATATATATAAAAAATTGATAACACTAGGTTACCCAAGGTCTTAACATTACTACTGTTTTACATTTTTTCTTTGGTGGTTTAAAAAAAAAAAAAAAAAAAACTGAAAAAAACAACAACACAGAAAACTCTTGTTTTTTGTTTATTTGCTGTCGTGCTGCATCGCTCAGGTTTACCGAGAAGAGGGAAGGAGAGCTTTTGAATTCCTTTTCACTTGCACAACAAGCTACTGCCAAGACAGAGTGAACTTGGCCCGTGAATGGCTTACCTTGATAGTAGTTGATCTAATGTGTTTTTTGGCTAAAAACCCATCTTGCATGAAGAGTGAAAAAGGAAATAAATTATGTGAACTCTATGAATACATTGCATTTAGATGCGGTAGAAGGCACTCACGGCAGTTTAAGAATGAATACAAATGTACTTATGATCCGTATAGAAATCATGTTCAGAGAAACAGGGGCAACAACATTATTATAAAGCATCATGCATTAAAATGGACTTTAGCAGGCGAGGATATTCTAGTAACATGAAAGCCCTGGAGCTTGTACGGTTGTTCTTTTAACGATCCAAAAATATAAACTCCGATCAGATGTTGGTTATCTTTTCTGGAAATTTTTGACTTTTTCCCGAAGTGAATACATGATAGAAGAAGATCTTTGAGGACACCTTGACATCACTACTTTATTAATTGACGGTGGTGGTTTAATCTCCATCAAGGAAGCAAGGAATGAAGCTCCACATTTGGAAAACTTTTGGCTATGGTGTGGACTACCAGGATTTTTTTTTTCAGCCAGACCCCATTGTTTAGGTTCCAGTGGACTATATTGCAAACTTGATATTAAACTTAGACATGAGGGAGAAAAATAACTAAAGACATTTGTCAGTCTGCGAGACTTCCTTAGAGTACCTTGCAAGAATCTGGCGAAACGCGTGTCGGCAGCTATTAGCTCTGGTTAAGTTAGCCTCTACCTAAACCCCCTGAACCCCGAAACGAAATTTCTGGAAAAAAGCCAAATTAGCAAAACATCGCTCATCTAGTATCTTGCTGACAGGTAGCCTAGAAGTATATTACTTCTCCCCAGTGTTACTGCTACTTAGTGGGACGCTGGAAGTCATGGTGGAACTTCAGCACTTGAACGCTGCCCTTATAACCTTCTTTGTGAAGCAAAAGAATAAGGCCGGGTCCACAGGGGACGGATTTTGCTGCAGATTTGCCATAGATTTGGCAAATCTTCCAAAAGGTCGGATAAGTGCTTGGGACTTTGAGGGTAATCTGTCATCGTTTGCTACTAACTATATTGATCTAGCATGGAGATAATAGGAGCATACACTTAGGCTATTCGCAACGATTAGCTGAATATAAAGTATGTATTGAGGTTGTCGGAACAACTCCACGGTTATTGTGATGTCTATATATCCTTTAAGATATTTTTCTGAAGGTATAGCTTATCTGAATGAATCTGAGGGAGACTTCTATAAGCTATTTTCTATGACCAGACTGATAGTTTTATGTATTGTTTAACACTATTTTAACATTACTTAATCTATGTCCCGCATTCTCAACCTGTGATACTTCTACCCCAAGTGGTACACACCATGTCTCCAAAGGGTACTCACACAGTGGTATGCTATGCTTTTTATATCAAAACAGTATATGATCATAGACTTAGGGGTACTTTTACATAATTTATTTGAGATGGGGTTGCTTGGCTAAAAACCTGAGTGTCAGGATTTAAACCCAGAAACTACTGTGTCCCAGGCAGTGGCTCTTCTCATTGAGCAATTTATGGTGCTACTGAACAGCTTCACTGCTCAGTTTGGTGTCTGGCTTCTTTTTCTTGCCTCTTGACTTTCCTTGCCTTGATTCCGTGATTAGTCTCACCTTTTTTCTCCTATTTAAGCCTGGCCCTTGCACATCCTCCTTGCCCCAGACTATTAAGCTTCCTGCCTGTTTCTTGCTCTAGAATCTGTAGTTGCTCATTTATGTACTGAACTTGGACTGTTTCCTGACCCCGTCTCTGCCTCACCCTAAAACCTGTTGCAGCTTTTCTGTGTACCGAACTTGGACTGTTTCCTGACCACGTCTTTTCCTTACCCTAAAACTTGTTGCCGATTATCTGTGTACCGAACCTGGACTGTTACTTGACTACTCTTGCTATTAGCATCCTCCTGCCTGATCGTTTAAACCACTGGACTTCGAATCTGCTACAGACTTTGACACAAAGTCTACAATGTCCAGGATCAATATGAAGATCACCATACCAATGTAGGGCAGACCTCCAAGCATCAAGTAATTGATGTTAGATTGTGTCTCCCAAACACCAAAACATTCTTGTTTTGCTTATCATTCAAGAGGTTTCCCCAAAGGGACCTATGAAAGAAGAAGTTTTTGTAATAACCTAACTTAACCTAAAACATATGCTTAGCTTTTAATATTGTCACAGTGCGCTCTTGGTCTATACTTTAGTGTTTTTAGACTTTGCAAAGGCATTTGACACTGTCCCCCATAGACGCCTAATGGGTAAATTAAGGACTATAGGTTTAGAAAATATAGTTTGTAATTGGATTGAGAATTGGCTCAAGGACCGTATCCAGAGGGTTGTGGTCAATGATTCCTTCTCTGAATGGTCCCCGGTTATAAGTGGTGTACCCCAGGGTTCAGTGCTGGGACCACTATTATTCAACTTATTTATTAATGATATAGAGGAAGGGATTAATAGCACTATTTCTATTTTTGCAGATGACACCAAGCTATGTAATATAGTTCAGACTATGGAAGATGTTCATGAATTACAGGCAGATTTAAACAAACTAAGTGTTTGGGCGTCCACTTGGCAAATGAAGTTTAATGTAGATAAATGTAAAGTTATGCATCTTGGTACCAACAACCTGCATGCATCATATGTCCTAGGGGGCGCTACACTGGCGGATTCACTTGTTGAGAAGGATCTGGGTGTACTTGTAAATCATAAACTCAATAACAGCATGCAGTGTCAATCAGCTGCTTCAAAGGCCAGCAGGATATTGTCGTGTATTAAAAGAGGCATGGACTCGCGGGACAGGGATGTAATAATGCCACTTTACAAAGCATTAGTGAGGCCTCATCTAGAATATGCAGTTCAGTTCTGGGCTCCAGTTCATAGAAAGGATGCCCTGGAGTTGGAAAAAATACAAAGAAGAGCAACGAAGCTAATAAGGGGCATGGAGAATTTAAGTTATGAGGAAAGATTGAAAGAATTAAACCTATTTAGCCTTGAAAAAAGAAGACTAAGGGGGGACATGATTAACTTATATAAATATATTAATGGCACATACAAAAAATATGGTGAAATCCTGTTCCTTGTAAAACCCCCTCAAAAAACAAGGGGGCACTCCCTCCGTCTGGAGAAAAAAAGGTTCAAGCTGCAGAGGCGACAAGGCTTCTTTACAGTGAGAACTGTGAATTTATGGAATAGCCTACCTCAGGAGCTGGTCACAGCAGGGACAGTAGATGGCTTTAAAAAAGGGTTAGATAATTTCCTAGAACAAAAAAATATTAGCTCCTATGTGTAGAAATTTTTCCTTCCCTTTTCCCTTCCCTTGGTTGAACTTGATGGACATGTGTCTTTTTTCAGCCGTACTAACTATGTAACTATGTAACTATGTAACTTTCTGGACCATGCATCAAAATGCGTGTTCGTGAACCGCAAAGTCATTTCTCTGTAGTAAATAACTCAACAATCACCAAGAATGCTTACGAAAGGAATCTGAAATTATAAATCTAACCTGGTTATAATTTATACTGCCTAACATTTTCTTGGAGATATTCTCTGCTGGGAGGTAAATGGTGGAGAAAAGTGATGTGACATTGGCATACTGTAATTAACGAATCACCATTCATTTATGCGAGATGGAATATACAGCTGTAGAAGGTTGGCAATACAAGAAAGAAAAGACCTAAGGAAAGTGGATAATGTAGCAATTTTTTTAAAATTTATTTTGGATTTGGTTTGTAGAATCCAAATGATCAGAGACAATGGTTTTCCTTGATGAAAATTTGTGCTGATAGTTATTGGCAGTTTCAGACTGTTCCGTGGGCCCACCAGAAGAAATTATTCTGCGGGTCCATCCTCCATGTATACAGAACATGTCCACTTATAATTGTATCATAATTATTGTTGCTATCATTGTACACACAGGACATATCATCTATAAGGTCTAATGGGTTATATGTGAATCATCCCAAAAGAAATAGACCCTAGTGGTAAGTGATCAGCTCCAAAGTCAACTCCAAATGCATTGACCTACAAGGTGGGCCTGTACTCTGAGATAATACAAATGTTACATTTGCAGTGGGATGCAAGTATTACGTGAGACTGTGGAAAATGCACAGACCATAGCTCTATTTTGTAAGGGGAAAATAAATAATTCCTGGAATTTTTCATTTATTTATTAGTAACTTCATTAATTTTATTTACTATTTTTTAGTCTACTATAGGACTTTACTATACTTCTATATTGCAGTTTAATATGTCTGTCAGTCTAAAACTGCCTTTGGCAGGGCCTAATAAGCATACCTTTGATGGCAGACATTTGTAAGGCCCCCGGCTGCCATGGAACCAATCGGCACCCTCCAATCGCATCACTGAAGTGCAAATTGTATGAAAACGGTAGCCCCCTCCCTCTGAAGGCAATATTGACTGAGGCATCTAAGGGGTCAAATGGGCAAGATCGAGGATAAGGGTATGTGCACACGATAAGGGTATGTGCACACGACCAATTTTCAGGCGTAATGGAGGCGTTTTATGCCTCGAATAACGCCTGAAAAGACGGCTCCAATACGTCGGCAAACATCTGCCCTCTGCTTGCAATGGGTTTTACAATATTCTGTACAGACGAGCTGTCATTTTACGCGTTGCTGTCAAAATACGACGCGTAAAATGACGGCTTGTCAAAATAAGTGCAGGACACTTCTTGGGACGTTTTTGGAGCTGTTTTCTCATAGACTCCAATGAAAACAGCTCCAAAAACGGCCGAAAAAACGCAGCGAAAATGAAGCGAAATACGCGAGTGGCTCAAAAAACGTCTGAAAATCAGGGGCTGTTTTCCTTTGAAAACAGCTCCGTATTTTGAGACCTTTTTGACTCTGCGTGTGAACATACCCTAACAGCTCCTGAATTTCGGACGTAATTGCATGTACTCACGTTTTGCGGGGCGTCTTTTACTGACGTAATTTGGAGCTGTTCTTCATTGGAGTCAATGAAAAACGGCTCCAATTACGTCCCAAGAAGTGTCCTGCACTTCTTTTGACGAGGCTATAATTTTACGTGCCGTCTTTTGACAGCGACGCGTAAAATGACAGGTCGTCGGCACAGTACATCGTAAAGACCATTGAAAGTAATGGGCAGATGTTTGCCGACGTATTGGAGCCGTTTTTTCAGACGTAATTCGTCTGAAAATAGGTTGTGTGAACCCAGCCTTACATTGATCCCGCACGTTAGAGTGGGATACTGGCTGTCTTTAGACAGACCAACACCTAATCTAGCCGGCACGGGACACGGCTTATGTCACAGTGCTGTGAAAAGGCGGCGCTTTGGCATAAGTACCCTTAATGACCTCCAAAAAAAGGCATATAGGTGGTCATTGAGGGGTCAATAAACTATGTCACAAAAAGATAAATGGAGAGTTGTTTCACATTAACTGGTTGCCAAGGAGAGCTAACAGAGGGAGAGGGGCTTACATACCCACAGACTTGTAGAGTCTGCGCTTTTTCACCTGGCAGAGATTTTAAGCCCAGGGCAGCTAATATGGCTGACAAGAAGTAGCTTCTCCTTGTTAAGGAAAATTAAGGTTGAAAATTCTAAAGTACAAATGAGTGAGCTTAAAATTGATTGAGTGTGCTCAGTTGGGGTTCAGTGGTTAGCACTGGTGTCCTGGGTTCAAATCCCACCAAAGTCAACATCTCCATAGATTTTGTATGTTCTCCCCTTCATTCCACATTCCAAAAACATACTAATAGACATGGGCTCAACTAGGAAAGACTGGGCCCCATAGCAAACTTTTGACTGCCCCCCCCTCGGTGTCACACAACCCCCCCTTGTAGATAGTGGCTTTTTTACAGCCCCCCTGTAGATAACGCCATTCATCCCCCCTGTAGATAACGCCAGACAGCCCCCCCTGTGGATAACGCCATACAGCCCCCCTGTAGATAACGCCATACAGCCCCCTCTGTAGATAATGCCATACAGCCCCCTCTGTAGATAACGCCATACAGCCCCCCCTGTAGATAACGCCATACAGCCCCCTCTGTAGATAACGCCATACAGACCCCTCTGTAGATAGAGCCATACAGCCCCCCCTTTAGAGAACACCATACAGCCCCCCCATTAGAGAACGCCATACAGCCCCCCATTAGAGAACACCATACAGCCCCCTGTAGATAACGCCATACAGCCCCCTCTGTTGATAACGCCATACAGCCCCCCTGTAGGTAACGCTATACAGCCCCCCCCTGTAGGTAACGCCATACAGAACCCCCTGTAGGTGACGCCATACAGCCCCTCTGTAGGTGACGCCATACAGCCCCCCTGTATGTAACGCCATACAGCCCCCTGTAGGTAACGCTATACAGCCCCCCTGTAGGTAACACTATACAGCCCCCCCTGTAGGTAACGCCATACAGAACCCCCTGTAGGTGACGCCATACAGCCCCTCTGTAGGTGACGCCATACAGCCCCCCTGTATGTAACGCCATGCAGCCCCCTGTAGGTAACGCTATACAGCCTCCCTGTAGGTAACGCTATACAGCCCCCCTGTAGGTAACGCTATACAGCCCCCCCTGTAGGTAACGCCATACAGAACCCCCTGTAGGTGACGCCATACAGCCCCTCTGTAGGTGACGCCATACAGCCCCCCTGTATGTAACGCCATACAGCCCCCTGTAGGTAACGCTATACAGCCCCCCTGTAGGTAACGCTATACAGCCCCCCATGTAGGTAACACTATACAGCCCCCCCTGTAGGTAACGCCATACAGAACCCCCCTGTAGGTAACGCTATAGAGCCCCCCCTGCAGGTAACGCCATACAGCCACAATCCCCCCAAAAAATCAGACCTATAGATTGTCCTACAGAAGACATGTATCCCCTCTCCACAGGATAGGGGATACATGTGTGATCGCTGGCAGCGATAGGGAGAACGGGGGACCGAAAGTCCCCCGAAGTTCTCCATGACTAACCTCTGACTTCCGGCGTCTGCGCATGCGCACAAGCGCGACCGGCGCTCCATTCATTTCTACGGAGCTGCCGACATAGACCCCGGAAGTCTGAGGTTTGTGATTATAGAACTTCAGTGGACTTTCGGTCCCCCGTTCTCCTTATCGCTGCCAGCGATCACACATGTATCCCCTATCCTGTGGATATCCTGTGGATAGGGGATACATGTCTTTTGTAGGAACAACCCCTTTAATGGCAGAGCGGGGAGATACCTCCCTGCTCTGCCATAGTGTTAAGTGGTGTCGCGCTATAGTAGCCATAGCGGCAGCTAGCGGAGCCTCCGGCCATGGTGGGGGCCCGTGCCGCGGGCCCCGTAGCAGCCGCTACGGCTGCTACAGCGGTAGTTACGCCACTGCTAATAGATTAATTGACTTTCTATGAAATGGTGCATAATAGATAGGGGAAATTAGATGGTGGGGTTCATTGGGTATAGGGACTAATGTGAGTGATGACAATCTATGTATAGTGCCGCAGAATATATTGGCGCTATGGAAGCAATGAGAAAGAAATCCAATTTTGAAGCTTAGATTTTTGGCTGTAGGTACAAATGACCTTAGACCTGCAGAATTCTCCCCACTACACGTGGGTTCCAATGACTGCAATGGACCGGTTGGGTAACATTCGGATTTCAGAGAATGATTTTATTTATGTGATACACAAGCTTTTATCTTAAGTTGATATTAAAAAAAGAAGGGGAGACGTTTTTAAATCTTGTTCCAACCATTCTTTGTGTTTTCCTGATATTCTCCACTTAGAGCCATCAAGGAATCCTGCAATAGAAGGGATTTGTCCAAGCGCTATACCAATTATGCACCAGCTGAAGCCAACGAATGATGACAGCGAAGCAGTTTGGAAGTTTGACCCATGGAGATCCTTGTTGTTTCAGCAATAGAGCCGATAGTTCAGCGAGAATGCCGAAACAGGAAACAAATAGGAGAATTGTCCAGACTGGAAACCACGTGGAGTGGTGAGAAGACTTCAGGACTTGATATGAAAATATTGTTGAATTGGTAGCTCCGAGTTACCCTTATACAGGACTGGCTGTAGTACCTGTTTTTGAAACTGATTTTTGCTCTGTATTGATTATATAAATTTAATTGACCCTTAAAGCAATGTATGGACAGTATTCTAGGATTTTGGGAAAACTTTGGTATTTGTTGATTCTCAGGTAAAGAAGTACTCAAGTTAGCCATGGACGGGCACAAATAAAGTGGAGATCTGCCTAAAATCTATGCTTTGACATGAGTGGGGGTCCATGAGTTTGGACCATTCAATTAGATTCCTAAACCAAAATGTGGGCTGTGACACTCTGTGAAGCACCTTGACCGCTTGGTAACTCAAGGGAGATTTGGTCAATGGATTACCGCTTTAAGCTTGTATACATCTGATGGATCTCCCAACTCATGGTACTGATTTCCAACAGGCAGAAATTATAATTTTTTTTCATCATTGATTAATGCTGCAGCTGATTTTTCTCAATAAACCAAATTATGTTTGGCCAGCTTTAGACAACAAATTCATAATCCGTAATTTTAGAGTGATTTTCTTTTTTTTCTTCTCTTGTATAAAAAAAGGTACATTTTACTTTAAAATGTACTTACCGTGCAAGGTGTCTGCATCCAGGGTTCCCCATCAATCTGCATAGGGAGAGACTTGCTGGTCCTTTGAATAAAGACAATGGAAATTGAGTAGATAACAAGGAGATAAATAAGATTTGTCTTTTTTCCTTTCCTCTGCTGGAGTTTATAAATTCACATTTTATCTCTATGTTTGGTGAGGGGGCGGGCCTCTTCCTGGTGTGATGTAATATATGTGTTGTGTGCTCTGAACCAATCAGGATCATCCCTGCTGCTCTCTTCTTATTTCACAGCATTTAGCCTCATGGACACACTAAAGGAGACATATTGAAGCTGCATCCCCTCTTCTCCCTCCTACCTGTCTTCGATTTACATTATTGCACTAGATGGATTCTTTGGGGACTGAGAAGGTTTCTGAACAAAAAACAGATTCTTTTTAGAAAATGGGAGGGTTACGTTTGTCTGCAATTTTTTTTTAAATTAATTAATTTTTGCGGCATGACTATATTAGTATATATATATATTTAAAAGATACATAAAATGGGGTTATCAATCTTTTTTTTTTCTTTTTTCGTTCGGGCCTGGGCAGAGAGTTGAGTGATGTATCAATAATGCATTATGGGAAAATTCCAAAAAGTTAAATGTCATTGTAACTACATTAAACCTATTTCTAAAACGATTTCTTATAGGATGGGTTTCAGTGGTACGCAGTTGGCCGATATTCAGCCCCAGGTATAATTTATGGTTAATTAAATACTATATACAAGCTTGTTATTATTCAAAAATAAATGTAATAATAATAATAGTAATAATAATCATACCTTATAACCACAGAAGAACATTGTGCGAGACGCCTTCCAGCACTTTTCAGGCCCGTGTAAATCTGTCCCATCTCCATCGCTCCTTCTAAACCAACCACCTCCAACAGTTGATCACTGAGGTCTAAAATAAAAATACACAACCATGAGTCTTTATGTATGTCATTAAAATGATTATTTCACCTCAATAATTCTTTTATATAAAAGCTTATCAAAAGTTAAAATTCTCAAAAGTCTAAATTTACATGAACGTATCAGGAAAAAAAAAAATAGCCTAAAACCTCCTTCAGACAGTTGATATCACTAGGGGAAAGCTGTGGCTAGCTACTCAAATGAATGACCTACTATGTATTACAGGGAGGGCCGGGTCTGTTGCCGGTAGAGCAGATCTTGATTGGCGGCTCTCTTATATGGCTCATAAAAAATCATTCCACGTAGGGGGACCTCCATGATGTCCATATCCCCCCAATAGAGTATATGGATAGGAGTTATGGTGAGGCAACCCCTTTTACAGCTGGTAGCAGAGAGTATGGGGCCCGTGTAGAGAGAGGTTCCAGCCGGTTTGGCTGCATTCTTTATTTTATTCTGTGGGGATCCTTTCCCAAGTCATAACGACAGTGGTGTGGACAATTTACCTAATGAACATGGAAAGGAAATGAGGGGCAAACAAGCACAAAGTTCTCCTGTCCCAGGCATCTAAGGGGGTAGTAGTTTTAAACAACACCAGGGACAAGGGGGCCCATGTTAATGTTAGCTGTGAAGCCCCATCCCCACTAAGTACACCCTGCCTCGGTCTTATCCTCCGAAGACTTTCAGCTCCATGTAAATCATGCATCTGTTTCCTACAATTCAGCCCCACTATGATGAGGCCCCGAATGACAAGTGATTCGCAGGAGGGATTGTATCTATTGTACCTTTTTGCAGACTATTTTTTTAAGGGAGACCATTGTGGAGGATTTGTGAATGAGTTTTTTGCAGGGTTTCACAGTCAATGAGTGGTTACAGTATGTGGGAATGTTTTCACAGCTCTGTGTCTCTTCTGCCCTCTTCCATAAACGGAGCTACTTCACGTGTCTCCTCACATTAGTGCTACGGGTAAACAAAGCGTGCTCTCATGAATGAGGACTGATGTCAGCACATTGTGAATGGCGCACACAGTGTATCTGACCCCTTTCACTCATTCTTGATCTTTAGATAAAAGTCACTAGGGAGATGGCCGGCCCCGTTCCTTGTATCGTTTCAGTTGCTCTGGGAAATTAAATGAGTTGTTTCTGAGGTTTTTTTTTTCATTCTCATTACCTACCCGAAATTGTGAGAAATTGTGAGAAAAGAAATAAATAAAAAAATAAATAAATAATAATAATAATATAATAGTTAATAAAAATATATAAAATAGTTAACAAAAGTTTTTTTAAGTAGTAATATTAACAATAATAGTTATAATAAAAACACCAATACCAATAATATTTTCTGTTATTGTTCTCTACCAGAGATATAATAATAATAATAATAATAATAATAATAATAAAAAATAATAAAATAAATAAAATAATGAAAAAATAGTCCTTACTCTAATAATTGTTTAAAATATTTTTATATGTTTGACAAAATAATAATAATAGTATATTATTAATAAAATACCAATACTATGGTAATTAACTATTAAAAATCTTAAAATCAAGTATAATAAAATAATAACACTTTTTGTAAAGATTTTTGTAACATAAATGTAAGACTAAAAAAATAACTAATATTGAAGACTAATATGGTAATTGATTACTAGAAATGATATTAAAAAATATAATTATATTAATAATAGTAATAATAATAAATACCAATAAAGAACACATATATTTTTTACATTAACTACCAGAAATATTATTATCATTTTTTTGTTCTATATAATTCTTTTTGTTATACATTTCTTTTAATAAAAATTAATTCTTGATTTTCCTCACTTTGCTATGGTATAGTGGATCATAATGAGCTCAAGATGCAGTTGTTATAAAGAGACATAAATAATGAGGTTTAGGTATAGGTTATGTGATATAATATTCATAATCAAATATAGTATAGGATAGTGTAATATAACCTAATACAATATAAACATAACGTTATGACCGTAAAATATCCTAAAAAAAAAAGTTCTATACTTTCGACTCAAATTGTCTTAGAAGCTTTATTAAGTCTTTTTTAAAAGCTATGTCCATCTCTGCAAACATTTTTTTTATTGCTTCAGTGTATCTAAAGTGGAAATTGACTTAGTCTTTATTTTAAGATCTCTTAAAATTTTGTGGATAGAGCTCCTATGCAGATCTTTTTGTCTCCAAGGTAACAGACTACAAACCAATACTGTGTAGTCTGATCCTGCAGTCCCACTTACTTCCATCTGTCCCCTACTTCTTGTTAACCAACACAATATACATTAGCAAGAAGTGGGGGACAGATGGTATAGAAAGTAACATACAGTAGGTCTACATGTTTTTTTAACCTTTTATTTAGCAAAATATTGCATTACACCAAAGAAAATGACAATACAAAATTACAGTTCATACAATGTCTACACCAATAAACAGCCCACCCACCCCCCATATTACAGATCCAATGTAGAAAAAAAAAAGCAAAACCTTCAGGTCAGTTCCATAGACCCCATAGCTTCTCCCGTTTGTGCAATTGATTGACCTATTAGATTTTATACTTTCATACTCTCTAATTTTTGAGACAATGCTCCTCCATTCCAAAATAAAAGAAGACTCTGCCATCCATTTTCTTGCATTTACTAATTTAGCAAGACGTAAAACTCTCAGAATAAGCCGAATTAAGGTTTGGGAGAACTTCGCCATTGAAAGATCAGCGGTGCAATTCAGAAGCGCTAATTGTGCAGTTTGGGGGTATCTCACGATCAAGCTTGATTGCCACTTCTTGAAATATCAGACTTGACAGGATTTGCTTGTAGCCTGTTACCATGGAGACATATAGGTCTGCATATGAGCTGTATACACAAAACTGTAGGAGAACGTTAGTGAAAGTTTCTTAATTTAATTTTATATTTTATACATTGGAGCAATAAAACATGGTTGTAAAGGGGGACATAGCCTTTAAAGAGGCTCTGTCACCACATTATATGTGCCCTATCTCTTACATAATGTGGTTGGCGCTGTAATGTAGATCACAGCAGTGGTTTTTATTGATGACCTATTTGAGATTTATGCTAATGACTTTCTTAATAGACAACTGGGCGTGTTTTTACTTTTTGACCAAGTGGGCGTTGTGGAGAGAAGTGTATGGCACTGACCAATCAGTGACCAATCAGCGTCATACACTTCTGTCCATTCATGTACTCACACAAAACGTTACCAAAGTGTCGGGATTGTGAATAGGCATCGCGTCCTGGCTGGTAGTGATGTCTATTCACTCTCAAGACACTTCAGTAACGTTAATGTGTGACTAAGTGACAGCACATAGTGATCTAGCAAGATCACTATGTGCTGAGTACATGAATGGGGAGAAGTGTATGACGCTGATCGGTCACTGATTGGTCAGCGTCATACACTTATCTCCACAATACCCACTTGGTCAAAAAGTAAAACACACCCAGTTGTCTATTAAGAAAGTCATTAGCATAAATCTTAAATAGGTCATAACTCCGTCAAAATTGATCGTTTTTCTAAATAAAAACCACTGCTGTAATCTACATTAGAGTGGCAATCACATTATATACAAGATGGGGCACTTATAATGTGGTGACAGCCTCTTTAAATAAAATAACATTTTTTATTTTTTTAAATGAACGTGATATATAAACATTCCTACACAATCATATGCTCAGAGTAGTTGTCATTTCCTTTTCTTCACTTCTCATTATGCACATGCAAAAAAACATATTACGGCTTTACGCAACCTCTACTGAGCCGTAATATGGCACCCATAAAAGTCCATGGGGCCAGAGTCTGTATGCCTCCGATATCATATAAAGGTATATGAAGGTTTACATATGGAATCCGACAGAAAAAAAAGTGCCATGTTTCATTAGATGCCGCATTATGGAGGTGTTCTCGCCCTGAAACTTTGCTTGTGGGGGGGGGGGGGAATCTCTGAAATACAGTGCTGTAAGGCAGCACCATGTGGCAGCACACAGAGTGACACTAACTTTGTAGTATGGAGCCACAGGTACACTCCAGTGCCTCCTTACATGCTTTGTACATAGTATGAGGACTCAATGGCATTACCCACTAGGGGAAGGGGGGGGGGGGGTAATAGGCACAGGAGAAAGCTCCTCCCAGGCCAAACATAATGTGAAATCAGTGCTCAATCCTGAAACATGACATTTTTTGGTGTGACTTAGCCGTGGCCAATATGAACAGTGACGGGGATTGCTCACGAGTGCAGTGTCCCTTTAATATATTACAACACGTGGGAGATAATTGAAACCAGTCAGCTGTAAAAACTGATTTTTTTTATTAAAAGGGAGATTATGCATGGGTGACTAATTTGAAATCTTGGGATAGAAGGAGAATATTGAAAGCCTCCGTTTAATGCACTTAACAATGAATATTCTAACAATTTCTAAGTGAACAATCTAAACTCAATTTGATATAATACAAATATATGACGTTGTACTCGCACATAGGCACATCTGTCATTGACAATACACGCTCACTCCCAGCTGGACAGTTTCATAATGAAATGAATCAATTTGTCTAAATTTTATGCAGATTTAAGTATCTGTGGTGGAGGCTCGGATGAATGTTTTTTTATTTTTTTGTCAGCGTGTAACTGAAGATATTTTGCCCTGCCGACAATTTACATGCAAATTAGTGTTTCTCCGGACAGCTTCATAGAAACAAGAGACTGACAAAGTTTCAACACTGAAGACAATGCCCAAAGTTTAGATCTAAAGTTTATATTACAAGCAACTTGGTTTTCAAATCATATTTAAAGGGAAAGCACCATTTAGAAGTTAAAATCTACATTAAATCTTGAGTAATAGCTGCTTTATTTATGTTTAATGGATTTATATTTTTCTTGTCTGTTCACATCTAAAGCTAAATTTGGAATTCTGCCTTACTAGAGAGCAGAGCAGTGTAGGAGCTTAAATGAAAAGATAGTGGTCTGCAAACACTGCTTCAAAGAGTTGGCCCAACAGGTAAACCTGTATCCATATTCCCTCCTAGCGCACGTGGACATCATAGAGGGGGATCCCCTACTCTATGAGCCAATGCAGAGAGCCGCTAACAAACATCAGCTCTCGAATACCTTCCAACCGTCACATTTTTTGCGAGACTGTCCCGCGAATGCGTATCAACATGGGTGAATCAGGGCGGGGCTTTAAAGCAAAAATGGGGATGCAAATGTTGGGTGGTATGCATATATACATTCCCCATCTTAGACATATATGGCATATCCACAGGAAATACTAAAAATGTCTGACTGACTGACTGCAGAATTTAGGTGGAGACTAGTGGAGAGAGGGTGGTGCGTGCGCGCAACTCTCTCCATTCTGAGTTACAGAAAAAGCTTGGCTGTTTCCATAACAACCATACAACAGAATAGAGAGAGCAGTGCACACGTCTGACCCTCTCTCCACTAGTCTCCACCTGAATTCTGAGGTCAGTTCTAGATATAGGTGCGGGTCCCAGAGCTGATTGCCCTGACGCCTTCTCCCGACTAAGAATCACCTCTGCAGAATTTGCAACACAAACATCTTCGGCTTCTCACTTTTCTAGGACCTTCACACCCTCTACAAAAACCTCACAATTTATAGTGCCCTAGATTGAAATAATGCCCCCTCGGTGCCACACACTATAATAGTACGACTCTTTAGGCCCCACACAGCAATATTGCAACACACAGCCCCCTGTAGATAGTGCCACACACAGCCCCATGTAGAAAGTGCAACAAAAAGCCCCCTGTAGCTAGTGCCTCACACAGCCTCATGTAGATAGTACCACACACAGCTCTCTGTAGATAGTGCCACACACAGCCCCCCACTTTGAAGATAGTGCCACACAGCCCCGCTCTTATAGATAGTGCCACACAGCCCCCCTGTTGTAGATAGTGCCACAGAGCTCCTTCTCTTGTAGATAGTGCCACACAGCCCCCCTTGTAGGTAGTGCCACACAGCCCCCCTCTTGTAGACAGTGCAACACAGCCCCCACCTTGTACATAGTGCCACACAGCCCCCCTCTTGTAGAAAGTGCCACACACAGCCCCCAATGTAGACAGTGCCACACAGCCCCCCTCTTGTAGATAGTGCCACACAACCCCCCTCTTGTAGATAGTGCCACACAGCCCCCCTCTTGTAGATAGTGCCACACAGCCCCATTTCCTGTAGATCATGCCACACACAGCCCCCCTTGTAGGTAGTGCCACACAGCGCCCCTCTTGTAGATAGTGCCACACAGCCCCCCATGTAGGTAGTGCCACACAGCCCCCCTCTTGCAAACAGTGCAACACAGCCCCCCATTCTTGTAGATAGTGCCACACAGCCCCCCTCATGTAGATAGTGCCTCACTCAGCCCCCCACTGTAGACAGTGCCACACAGCCCCCACTGTAGCAGTGCCACACAGCCCCCACTGTAGATAGTGCCACACAGCCCCCCCCACTGTAGATAATGGCACACAGCCCCCCTCTTGTAGAAAATGTCACACACAGCCCCCCACTGTAGAAAGTGCCACACAGCCCCCCTCTTATAGAAAGTGCCACACACAGTATCCCATTGTAGACAGTGCCACACAGCCCCCCCCCCACTGTAGATAGTGCCAAACAGCCCCACCTTGTACATAGTGCCACACAGCCCCCTCTTGTAGAAAGTGTCACACACAGCTCCCCACTGTAGTCAGTGCCACACAGCCCCCCTCTTGTAGATAGCACCACCCAGCACCCCTCTTGTAGATAGTGCCACACAGCCCCCTCTCCTGTAGATAGTGCCACACAGCCCCCCTTGTAGGTAGTGCCACACAGCCCCCCTCTTGTAGACAGCGCAACACTGCCCCCATTCTTGTAGATAGTGCCACACAGCCCCCCTCATGTAGATAGTGCCTCACTCAGCCCCCCACTGTAGACAGTGCCACACAGCCCCCACTGTAGATAGTGCCACACAGCCCCCCACTGTAGATAGTGCCACACAGCCCACCTTGTACATAGTGCCACATAGCCCCACAAACCAATTTTTACTTACCTAGTCCCATTCCCGCAACGGACGGAGCTGCTCAGAGACTGGACCCTTGCGTAGGCCCACGTGATGCAGTGATATCACGCCGGCCTGAACATGGATTCTTCACAGCGCCTTATAAGCTGCAGGCCTAGCGTGGCCTGCAGCCTATAGTGTTCAGTTGTACATGCATCCTGAGGACACAGATATTGAATGTGGCATGAGGGGGTCCGTGCCGCCCGGCCCATAAATGTTATGTGCCAAGTGGCCCTGCCTACAAGAGTAAGTAGCGGGGCTGGGAGATAATGTCTCTCCACTCCGCTGCAGGATAAAAGTAGTTCGCTACCTGGGCCCACTGGAGGATCCTCCGATCTTCCGGTGGGCCAGTCAGATGCTGCACACCACCGCTCAATTCAATGTAGGATTTACAGGGCCATTCTCTTGATCATTGGTGGTCCCAGCAGTCGGACGCCCAGCGATCAGATAATTATCACCTCTCTTGTGAATAGGTGATAAATGCTTTGGATGGGATTACCACTTTAAAGTGAATGTCCATCCTAGCAGATCATTCGTTTTTGCTCAGCCAATTAATAGAAATTGTTAAAACGAAAATAATCAAGAATGTCAGAAGATGCATCACAAATTGATCAAAATGGCGCACCAGGCATGATAAACTTGGCACAACTCTCTAGACATGTTAGATGCCTTCCTCTTTTTCGCACCACCTGGGAGCTGTCAGACATACAGAACAAGGTAAAATGTTGTCATATGGACCTTTAAAATATTTGGCTCATTCTATGACTGCTCTTAATCACATCTCTTTTCTGGACACTTTTCAAAACTGTTGAGGAAGACGTAAAGTTGTGTCTTAAGCGCACAATAAATATGGACCACGCCATACACTTCACTTTTTGATACATTTTCTTAGTCAATTTTCAATCTATATTGAATGGAACAGGTAGAAATCTCCTCTGTCAGATCCCGCTATTATATTTGATCAGATTCATAATGAGACCACTTTACTGCACAGGGCCCCGGCTACTGCTCATAATGCCCCTACTGCCCATAAAATGCCCAATTTATTTTCTGCTTCATAAACTGGGAGAACTTAGTAACCAAATGACAAGAGGGCAAGGCTCTGGCTCTGAGTGCTGGACATTAAGTCCACAGCTGTTTCAGGTTCACCTCATAAGTCTTAATGAAGTATAATTAATCATGCAGTGAAAAGTCTCATAATATTTAGCAAGGAACCCAAACAAGATTCTTTTCTGTTTCTTTATTTTCCTTGTGGACTTTTAATGCACATAAAAAGGACTTGTGAAAACATTTCCCGCATGTGTTAGCAGTATGTCATCATATACTTGGAAAAAATAGTCAGCCTGATTTTCTATTCAAGTGAAAGAGAAGTTAAATAAATACTGATTAATTAATAGGATGTTTTAAGGGGTTGTCTGGATTCAAAAGCCCATTTTCAAATACCCTATAAGAGCATTCTGAGGTAATAGAAGGGGGTATATCATTTGTAGCCTAAGAGTGGCTACAAACAGAGTATCTCTCTGGAGGACCTGCCATGTCCATGCTTTAAACGGACAACCCATTAATTAAAATGTACACCATGTAATGCTTAATTTCTCCTGTGGTGGCACTACAGGGAAAGTGAACATTCACTGCCCGCTTCCCCATAGATTACAGCTGATCGCTCGGGGTCTCAGCAGTAGGAAACCATGTGATCAGCTTATTGCCGGAAGACCTTTCTAACAGAAATGGATTGTCCATATGGACAACTTCTTAAATTTTCAGTTTTACAATCTGCCCACTCGCAGCCATCGTCCTGGCTTATCCATTCTTTGTCAGTTAGGTGTCAACCTTGGGAATGATCATTTTTATAACATACCCAAGAGTTGCATAAAGTTCCCAAAATTGTTTTCTGTCTATGGTAAACTTTAGTCTCATCGGTTAGGTCACATGTCTGACAACAGAGTGGAGCTATTCCGCTGTCTGGTCCAAACAAAACCAACAAAATTTTGAGCAAATATTGAAAGCAGCAATGGCAAAAACTTTCTTATTTGTCCTTTATAGGGGTTGTCCAGGGCTTTGTGTTGTATTCAAGTGAATGGAGCTGGGATACAATACCAGACACAGCCCATGGACAGGATCAGACACCTTTTATTTTCTAATCCTGGGCCATCCTTTTGAAAGCTTTAATAAACTAAAAGCAAAAACTGTTTGTGGGTGGAGGAGAGTATATTAAATAGTTAGCTTCCAGCCATGTAATAATGGAGAAGACATCATAAAATAACTTGTAATCAATACAAGAAAAGTAAAGAAAAGTATGTACTAAATGACTCAACTTTTTATTAACAAAAACATTTGTTAAAAGGTGGAATTTCACTTTAATTCCCGTTTTCATAAATGGCCAGCAGATAGCCCTAGGGAAATCTTCCAATCTTCTACATTAAACTGGCCACAAAGGGGACAATTGATCCCCCACCCAACTGGTTGTTGAATATTGTTCTCTTATAGGACCCAAGTTATTAAAGGGCAAAACACAATGCGATAACGGTCTACAATCATTCTTAATAATTGTATCTCATGAATTTTTTTGGTCCAATAAGCTGACTACACATGGTTAATAATTACTGTTCCCAGCTCCAATAACCATATATACACCTCTCATTTGTGTACAACCCTCATAAACATCTAATGTTATTTTTCTTTGTAATGATATCTGCTCCATTTATTTGGTGGCCTTTGCTTTTATGTCCCTGTTTTTGCAGAACAAAAGCCGATCCTGTAAAAAAGAGTCTAAGATTGGAAAAAAAAAGTTCTCTGTTTTTATCAAATTTGATTGCTGCAGCTGTTCTCGGTTTCTGTATTTTACAAACAGGCTTATTCACTGCATTTTGGCTAAAGGCCAGAGGACCATTAGAACATGCTGTTCGAAAACCCTCTATTCAGTTACGGATACTGAAATATGTTTAAGACCAGTGAGGGTCATCTGCAGCTACGACTTGTGTAAAAGGATGAATTTTAATGTGTTACAGGTTCACACCACCATCAAAGAGCTTAGGATCGAAACAATGACTATAATATCACAGCCTCATACCTGTGGTTCAACCCAAAATCATTAATTAAAACGGTTGTCTGCCATAGACAACCCATATTCATATGAGTAGAGGAAGGGTCCCTTGCTTGGTACCCCCACTCTATTAGTAAGAGTGTAGAGCGGCTACAAAGAGTGTCTCTCGCTCTGGAGGACCAGACACGTTCATGCATTACTCGGACAGCTCACTAATTTTAATGGGAACTGTGTAATACTTTATTTCCCCTGTGGAGGAGCTGCAGGGGAATTGAACACTTACTGCTAGGTTCCCCCATCGTTTACAGCGAATTGTTAGGGTTCATAATAGGGCAAATGGAAAGGGGTTGTCTTGTTTTCAATAGTATCACTAAGGTTCTAACTACTAACTAGTCATAGTCCCTTCACTGTCACGAGCATTACTAAGAGTCAATCCTGAAAGGTTCATTTGGAACACACTTTAGAGCCAATTACTTGCTGTTAGGGTCTTTTTCTTATGGGATAATGCATAAATAACCTATTAAACTGCAGCGAGTGACTGGGCACTGTACTGTGCAAGGGAATCCTTGAATCGGATGGAGCATTAAACCAAATCTGCTACTCCTTTTATTCTCAGGATCATTGGGGGTCCTAGAAGTCGGACCCGCACCAATCATAAATGAATGGCATATCTTAGCGATAGGATGCGAAAACTCCTTTAAGGTCATTTGACATGAGAGCCATCCTTAAAAAACCCTAAGATAATTAACCAATAAAATGTATTTCTTTTAAATATTCATTTATTTTTCGTTATTTTAGTATTTGTTATGTTTTTCTTTTCCTTGTAATTTATTTTATGCCTTTTCATTACACTATATAATTATTTTTTAGAATTTTTTTTATATGCTTTATTTTTAAACAGACCTCCACCCAAAAAAACATCGTTTTTGCTTTCCCCTTACGACAGCCTTTGACTACAAAGTAAGAAAGTTTTTTGCTTTTCTTGTGTTACTTTCCGTTCTCTGTAGAACTCAAACAGGGAAACACAAGCGAGTCAGGAAACAATAAAACAACATCCAGTACTTAAATCTCTCCAACCATTTAGCAAATAGTAGAAGAAGAAAATATTGATAACAGGAAGTTTCCCTTTATTCAAATATAACGTTGAAATGTTTAATCAGACAATAATGGGATTCAGGATGTGGTTAGATGGACAATAGCTTTAATCCTTCCATGCGCTATTCTTGGAAATAACTACACAGTGTCCAATGTATTTTAGACTTTTGGCTTCGTTGCTATAGAACTTGCGGTAACTTTATAAAGTACAAGTCTTTTTCTAATAATTGTAGGACACGGGGGAAACTAACAATACTTTTTTTTATCTTTGGGGGATATATTTACACTTATGGCTTCTCAATAGGGCTTCATTATAGCCGATGACAAAACTCTAAATTAATATCTTGTCCTAAATGCTAATCACACAAAAAAAAATCACACAAAAACAAAAACAAAAAAAGGATAGATATTATAACAATGCCAAGGCTAAAAATATCGGTAATTTGAAATATTGCTATATAAATAGTGGACAATAAACATGTCATATATTTGCACAGTGAAAATATCTCGGCAAACAACTGGGCAAGAGCTGTTATTTAGAAAAGTACTTTATCAATATCCTGGTGTTGAAAGGCGCATTATTATACATTTCAAGAAGCTTTTTGATTGTAGGCCAACTTCCAAAAAACCCACAATTAATATAATGAAATTTGCAGCTTTTGTTAAGACAAGATAACGACTAACTGAGGCAGAAAGACTTGTAGTGCTTCAAGTCCACGAGACGTTTCAACACATTTCCGTAACATTAAAAAAAAAATCACTATACACAATACAAATTGTTTATTGAATCCCTTGAGGACTGGGCCAATTTTACCCTCCAGGCCATTCATTTTTTTAATTTTTTTTTTACCGCTTTGCATTCTGAAGGTCATAACTTTTTTTTATGTAGTTTGATGTAGCTGTGTGAGGCTTTGTATTTTTGCAGGTTAAATCGAACTTTATTTATGTTCCATTTTTTGGTACATATGCATTAGGCCTGATTCACACGAACGTGTTAAATGTCCGTGGGACGGCCGTTGAAACAGCAGCCGTGCCACAGACCTATGTAATTCAATGTGGCCGTTCACACAGCCGTTGTTTCAACGGACCTGTGAAGGTTCCGTGCACAAATAGGACACATCCTATCTTTTCACGCATCCCTCCATAGACTCTCAACTATGGTGGATACGTGACATCGCGTCCCGCAGCGCTGAGCACGGATGCACCTCGGACGTGTAAAACTGCAGTTTTTCATGTCCGCGATGTGCAGCACTCGTGTAAATCAGGCCTTAGTGTTTAATTGACCAAAATTGAAATTTTGCCAAAAATGCTGAAAAAAACTTTTTTTATTTTTACATTTTTTACACCAATGATTCATGGTGTTATAATACAGGTTGTTACAGTCGTGAGGATACCAAATATGTCTATATTGTTTTATGTCTTGGGACTTAAATTTCATAAAGCTTATTTATATTTAAAAAAAATGCGCGTTTATGTTACGCTTTTTTTTATACACATTTTTTCGTTTACTATTTACTATATTTTGTAACTTTTTATTTTTTCATTATAATGCACTGGCTTATATTTATATGATAGCATATTCAGATATATACTTATAGTACACAAACAGTTGTTAGGGCAAACCTAAGTATGGTCCAACAACAGGGAATAGGGTCAAACAGCCCTGGGTACTTCAATTGACCCTAAGCTGTCTGCCCATACAGGGTTTGGGCCCAGATGGAGTCATAGGAATTGAGGTGTTGTTACATAATTGGAGTATTCCTACTTTGACGTGCCAATTGTACATACCCAATGATCTTATTGGTGCGGTCAAGGAGCCAGGAATTATGTTGATGCCCTAAAGATAAGAGTTCAGAGTTTTCGGTGGTGAGGCAATGACCTCAAGACTTAAATTAATTGAAGTTATGAAACCTATGAGCATCGGTGTCATAAACAGGACAGAGGGTCCTCTGGGTTGCTACAGAATTTGGGTTAGGGATAAACTATGGTGTAGAGCCTAAGGAAACCTTGTCTTCACCGTTAACCCCACATGGAGACATGGGCTTTGCTATAGGGTACTCCTCAGGTCATGGTCCTTGGAGTGGTCTCCTACTGCAACAGCCGTCTAAACCGAGTCATATGTAGCATGCAGGTCAGGACAGACAATATACTATCACATGTTAGGTAACGGGCAAGAATCAGTAGTGGTGAACCACAAGTGTCACCAGAACAAGTCGGGTCACAACAGCATACATCAAACCAGGTCAATGAAAGCCAATTTCTTTATTTCGCAGGCATAGTATGATGAGGTGAGGCAGAATATCCAAAAATTCCTATATCTAGAAATATCCAATTATGACTATATATAGAAATATTAAGTTAACTCTTTGGATTACTACCAGAGCCTACATTTCTGTCAGGAACACAAAATGGAAAAATATGAGTGCCTGCCCAAAGTGCAAACAGTCCGAGGCCAACATGTTGAGGTCCAAAAGTCTCGGTTCAAGGTCACGTCTTTTACAGAAATCAATATATATATGTATGCGGGCATGGGTGTATATAGAGGAGACCCGATAGTAATAACTACAATGGGGCTGTCTAAAAGTACTAGATTACACTACCACCTATCAGGAGGGCCCAAAACACATTCTTCTACTCATACTTTGTAAGAGAAACGGTTGGCAGAAGCCCCATGTGATCTGGTCTCCTCATTGGTTGGCTAATGATGGCTTATATTTATTGGTGATTTTTAGATTTCAATTAAAAATGCTTTTTAACCCATTGTTGCATTTGGAGGTGAAAGAACGTCATCCTCAGGGGATATTTCTCACATATATGTTTGTTCTGGTAATGGCTCGGGTGTAGCCACTGTGCTCACGCGATCAATGGGGAGGGTGACTGTGATTGATGTCAATCCCCGTAAACAGGAAACATTATAGCACAAATGCTTAACCCTTCAGCACCAAACAGAGTGGGTTCCTTTTGGCTCTTCCAAATTAATAAAAAAAAAATATTCTGATACAGAGCTCCAAATCTCCTGCTTCCCTTCAGATAGCCATAGTGATAAACTTTTGGCAACCTGCAGTCACCACTAGGGGGAGTTTAGGAGCGTACTGCATACTGATTTATTATTACGTTCAACGTATGAACAGTCTTGAGTAAGCTCCTAAGCTCCCCCTAGTGGTGGATGCAGGAACACAGAATTATATCTTTGCACTCTATGTCTATACAGGGGTTTGGAGATCTATAACAAACAAAAAAATAGGAACTCTGACTGCTATAAAGACATATTAAGAAATTATTCAATACAGAATTTTGGAACTATGTAGATTAAAAAGAGCAAAAGGTGTTCCAGGGTGGGCATTGACTTTAACAGGCTTATAGAACAGATAGCAAAGACACATAGGCCACATTTCTTGGCAATTTGGAATTCTTTTTTATCTATATTATCCAAAAATATAGGAGATCTTAGAAATGCTTAAAATCGATTGAGATATTGTGAAATTCTTCCAAAAATACAGGTGCACTAATAAAGTGTTGGTCTTGAATTACAGCGCTCACATTCTGCACGGCAACTTTTTGAGCAGGAAAATGCACTTCCATAAAAATGTACAACAAGAACATCTGTGTTGAGGAACTGGCATGGCTCACACCTCCAGTGCCAGGTGCAAAGGAAATATCTGTAGAGTCTGGGTAATTCTTCACTGCTGCCATCTGCTCTACAAGCAAATCTCTTTTACTCTCCTCTCTTCACTGCCCATTGGAATATTTTGGAAGCACTAGAAAGCGGAGACACTTCATTATTAGCTTTAGACTTTACTTGCCATATTATTTAATTTTTTTTTTTAAGGTGATGGGAAATATTTATTCATGTCACCTGTTATACAGCGAGGTGAAAAGAGGCAGAATAAATATTTTTAGAATGATATTAAAAAGACTAAATTTAAATGCAAAAATTATAATTCATTTATTGAAAAGAAAAAATTTCAGCACCGGAGGTTTCCTTCTAGTCTTCCTTGTTTTTATTAATTTTTTTAATAAATATTTTTGTAGAATTTTTCAATTTGTTTTTCAATCATAAAATGATGAAATATGAATTATTAAATAAATATGTTACTGTAATAAATATATTGTCATATACCAGCAGTTTGTCAAAAGAGAAAACAAAATTGAAGGGGCTCATTTAAAAAAAATCAGAATAGGCTCCTCCTTATTCTGGTTCATACCCCCGCCCACATAGGACAAAAAGACGTAGCAGTTTTTCCTCCCTTTCTTCCCCTTCAGGTGACAAATGCAGCATCTCCTTCCTTGGTGTCTATAAAGAGGGATGAGTGGTGTACAAGGAAGAAAGGTGGCCCCATTGCAGAGATGAAAATAGCCCCCCCCCCCCCAATTATGATTTGGTTTGACCAACCGGGACAGAAGACCCTGGTGTTCTTTCCTCCACACTCTTTTGTTAACCATTGGGCAAGTTAATCACCCCCTTGCTAATAATGCCGGTGTTCTGGAGAAGTCCTACACAGGTTCTACCCACGCAGTAGCAAAGGTTATGGGATAATACCAACCAAGGGCACCTGTTGCCAGGGTCCATTAGCAGCCTCTGTGGTGTGAATGCCATTGCTGAGAGTCATATGCAGGTCAACGGTTCTTATAGGCAAGAGGAATTGGCTGCCTGAGCCGGGGTCACCACTTCCAAGGTCTCCATAGCAGCTGACTCTATGGCAAGTATGTTGTGCCTATTATAATTGATCAGGGCCATTGGTATTAAACCAAATGTCCAGAGATCTGAATCATCCCTTGGCTGAACTTGATGGACATGTGTCTTTTTTCAGCCGTACAAACTATGTAACTATGTAAGGTGGTCTCTATGTATTCCAAGCTATTTTCCTCCAATCCTCGGTGTCCCAGTGATCTGCATACAATTTCCACACTCCCTTTCCTTTATACACAGTGATCTGTAACTGCACTGCCACCCAGATTGCTGCCCTGGCTATACAAGGGCGGACACAGAGGACACTGACCTCCTGTGCACAACAGAATATAGGCCCCTATGTTTCCAACTGCTAATTTGATGAGAAAGGGGGTACTAGTGAAAGTAGCAGTGGGCTCCCTCGCTGGGCCCCTGTGCAGCTGCACCCATTGCACATATGGAATGCCTGCCCGTCTAGTCACAGCTACGTACTATTCATAGATAGATAGATAGATAGATAGATAGATAGATAGATAGATAGATAGATAGATAGATAGATAGATAGATAGATAGATAGATAGATAGATAGATAGATAGATAGATATGAGATAGATAGATAGATAGATAGATAGATAGATAGATAGATAGATAGATAGATAGATAGATAGATAGATAGATATTAGATAGATAGATAGATATGAGATAGATAGATAGATAGATAGATAGATAGATAGATAGATAGATAGATAGATAGATAGATAGATAGATAGATAGATAGATATGAGATAGATAGATAGATAGATAGATAGATAGATAGATAGATAGATAGATAGATAGATAGATAGATAGATAGATATGAGATAGATAGATAGATAGATAGATAGATAGATAGATAGATAGATAGATAGATAGATAGATAGATAGATAGATAGATAGATAGATAGATAGATAGATAGATAGATAGATATGAGATAGATATGAGATAGATAGATAGATAGATAGATAGATAGATAGATAGATAGATAGATAGATAGATAGATAGATAGATAGATAGATAGATAGATAGATATTAGATAGATAGATAGATAGATATGAGATAGATAGATAGATAGATAGATAGATAGATAGATAGATAGATAGATAGATAGATAGATAGATAGATAGATAGATAGATAGATAGATAGATAGATAGATAGATAGATAGATAGATAGATAGATATGAGATAGATAGATAGATAGATAGATAGATAGATAGATAGATAGATAGATAGATAGATAGATAGATAGATAGATAGATAGATAGATAGAAACACATATCCTTTAAAAGGCAATTTATCTTACTTGCTGGTGCTTCTTTCTTGTATTTTTCGTCTATCTATCTATCTATCTATCTATCTATCTATCTATCTATCTATCTATCTATCTATCTATCTATCTATCTATCTATCTATCTATCTATCTATCTATCTATCTATCTATCTATCTCATATCTACCTATCTATCTCATATCTATCTATCTATCTATCTATCTATCTATCTATCTATCTATCTATCTATCTATCTATCTATCTATCTATCTATCTATCTATCTATCTATCTATCTATCTATCTATCTATCTATCTATCCATCTATCTATCTTCCAAAGAAAAAGAAGGCTAATTAACTATAGCTAATACAATTTATTTAGCTGAAAAAATGTATAAAATTGGTATCCCTCACTGTAGTTTCCATTGTACAGCGCTGAAATTAAAATAGATGTCATAATCTATAGAAAAAATTGACTATATGTTCCCCAAATTGTTTCAAATGTAAATAAATGTAATCGCACCTTATTTTTGTTCTTATCTGATCCCTTTCCCCCATTATCGCTCTCGTGAGGATTGTAAACTCTTATCATTAATTTCTTACATACGACATAACTTGGTTTTACGACCCTGAAATCTAAATTGTACGAAGAGTCTCTGGAACATTTAATAGGATAACACTGCAGTAACGTCTTTATATTAAAGATAAAAATTAGATTTTTCACTCGATAAGATAAAGCTGGACATAAAAATGCTGGATTTCATGGTGGTGAGATATTGCTGATGGTTGCACCTATGAAGTCATCTGTTCAAGTCTCTCGAAGGAAGAAATGGTTCAATTGGTTTCGCCTACTTCTCTGTATACTTTGAGTTTCGCCTTGCAAGGTTCTGCAAGGACGAGGAAAGGGTCTTGTGTAGAGGAATCTATCTAAAAATAATCAAAACGACTTCATTCTGATGTATAAAAACGCAGGTGAACAGGCAGAAAAAGTGGTGCTTCAAGATGAGTAGCCACTTTATTCACGGTTCAATTGTATTCTAGCTACAGAGAGACGTGGAGCTCGGGGTTTTCGAGAAAGGTTATGTGAATTGTGAACTGAAGCAAGGCTATGGAAAGCTAAAAAGAGTGAAAGAGCGTCCCTCTCTCTGGAGGACCCACCATGTCCTTGCAATGCATGGAAAGCCTATTGATTTCAATGGACAATATGTAATACTTTATTTCCCCTGTGGTGGCACTGCAGAAAAATTAAACACTTGAAGACACTCTCCCGCAGATTATAACTGATTGCTGGGGGTCCCAATTAGCTTGTTTTTTTTTTGTTTTAAAGCAGACAACCCCTTTAAGGACAAAGACAATTTCGGTCTTAATGGGGTTGTCCACTTTTGGAGATCCCTTTTTGTTAGAAGGGTCTCCAAACAATTAATTCATTAAAGGGTTTTCTGCTGCTGGAACCCCCAGAAATGATATGTAAACATTGGGGAAAACTAGAAGCAGATGTTAAACTGCTCTGTAGCGCCACCTCAGGGGATATGAAGTATTACCATTGTTCCCATTGAAATCAATAAGCTGTCCTTTAATTCAGAGTTGTGTCGGGTCTTCCAGAGAGAGTGACACATTCTTTGTAACTAACAGATGAGTGGGGGACTCTTCTGCAATAACTTAAAATTTCCTAAAAGGAGTTTGGAAATAAATTTTCTAAATTAGACAAACTCTTTACATGTCATAAAAAATTCGGACTATTTTTGCCTTCCTTCGTTCTGCCGACAATAATTTTTTTATTTGATGTTAGTTAAGTTAGGCCTTGTTTAATTATGGGATGAGTTGTGTTTTTTGCATTTATTTTGGTACATAAACACCCCAAAAAATTCTGCCATGTTTTTCTTTTTCCTTTTAACCCCTTCCTGAAATCTGCCGTGTATATTTACAATGTAGGCCTTGGGGCGGTGGTGGTGGGGGGGGGGGGGTATGGAGCCGGCTGACAGGCTAAGCCTGCTCCATCAGAACAGCCAGTCAGCTGTATATAACAGCCAGCACTTCACAGAAACGAGTGGGATACAGCTTGTTTAGCCCCTTAGTGACTCCACCAGCAGAATAGTGAGTGCAGCTCTGGAGTATAATACAGCATGTAACTCAGTATCAGTACAGGACAAGTAATGTATGTACACAGTGACTCCACCAGCAGAATAGTGAGTGCAGCTCTGGAGTATAATACAGGATGTAACTCAGGATCAGTACAGGATAAGTAATGTAATGTATGTACACAGTGACTCCACCAGCAGAATAGTGAGTGCAGCTCTGGAGTATAATACAGGATGTAACTCAGGATCAGTACAGGATAAGTAATGTAATGTATGTACACAGTGACTCCACCAGCAGAATAGTGAGTGCAGCTCTGGAGCATAATACATGATGTAACTCAGGATCAGTACAGGATAAGTAATGTAATGTATGTACACAGTGACTCCACCAGCAGAATAGTGAGTGCAGCTCTGGAGTATATTACAGGATGTAACTCAGGATCAGTACAGGAGAAGTAATGTAATGTATGTACACAGTGACTCCACCAGCAGAATAGTGAGTGCAGCTCTGAAGTATAATACAGGATGTAACTCAGGATCAGTACAGGATAAGTAATGTAATGTATGTACACAGTGACTCCACCAGCAGAATAGTGAGTGCAGCTCTGGAGTCTAACACAATCTGTAACTAAGGATCAGTACAGGATTAGTTATGTAATGTATTTTATAGCAGTCCTAATATATAGGAGATATAATAATATATACAGGACATTTATATTGTAAATTCACTTTATCCATGCTGTCATCCCTAACACCCCTATAAACTTTACTGGTGGGATACGACAGGACCAGTAAGCCTTGTATTCTGCTTCTCCACTAGGAAATTGCTACAAGTTTTTCTTTGTCTTTTCCGCTAAAGGAGCTGGTTGGCTCTGGGCCAGCACGATGAAGCAGCTGCATCCAGGATTATTGATCATTTCATCATCTTAAAGGAAGCAAAGCAAGAGCGTAACAACACGGAAAGACAAATGCTATGCTGCTTTTATAGATTAATAATAATCACTGGCATATAAGAATAATTAACAATTGACACATCGTAATTTCAGACACTGTCCTACTGAGATACTTTTATTTCACTTGATGTATTTTCCAAATATGAGACCAGTATTAAAACTTACTATAAAAGAATAAAATAATTTGAAAGAAATATCCTAAAGTCTAGGCCGTATTTTTTCAAATTTAACCCATGAATGTCTCCTTGGGCACTTGAGGACAATATATTAAAAGTTGTCTCCTCTAGACAACCCCTTTCCATATGACCAAGTGAGACATATGGACATTACAGAGGGGGGTCCCCAGATCAGGACCCCTTCTATGAGCCAGAGCATAGATTCACTAACATGCAGGGGTTCTCTGGTGTACCTGACCCGTCCCTGTATTACATGAACAACCATTCATCTGATTGAATACATGTAATACTGCATTTGGCCTGTAGCGGATGCTGCAGGGGAAATGGGGAGCCTATAACAACTTTGCCAGACCGGTAACAATCAGCTGATTTCCAACGTGACGCTCATTATTGTGATGTCACAATCCTTTGAATGGTTCTCTGCCTTAGACAATCTCTGTTCATACGGATGTAATAGAGGGTCTCCCATTTGGGACCCAATTCTATCATCCAAAGCAGAAAGTTGAGGTACAAAGAAACTCTCCTTCTAAAATACCCGGCTTGTCCATGCCTTACAAAGTCCCATGTATTGATGAAAATGATCACAGTGCCAACTGTGACCGGTGATAACAGCTGATCACTGGTGGGTTATGGGAGCAGTACCCCTGCAATCAGTTTCTCGTTGGGGGACCTGTCATGCAGAAAGAGGTTGTCCAGACTGGACAACCCCTTTAGCTCATATTTAACAGTTTTGTGGTTCTGAAATCCTTGACTATTGAACACTAATAATTAGAGATAAGCAACTTTCCCGAAATTTGTTTTAGGTTCAATTAGATCGGAATGGTCATCACATTTGGTCTGAATACATTTGCCGTGAATCACAAGTGTCTTGATTGCCCTGAAAACTCGTGTCTGACTCTCTGATGTCTTCTACGACTGTATCCAACTAGTAATATTTCCTGGTTGGACTTTTTATAGTGGATATGAGTTATACATATATACTCCGGGGCAAGTGCCGGGGCCCACTACCCTTGGAGGGGCCCACTTGGCCACGGGGAAATGACGCAGCCGTCATGGCTCCTTCAGGAGTGGAATCCTGGCCAAACGAGGGGCTGTGTGGCGCTACCTACAGGGAAGGGGGCAGTGTGGCGCTACCTACAGGGAGGGGGGCTGTGTGGCGCTACCTAAAGGGAGGGGGCGCTGTGTGGCACTACCTGGGAGGGGGACTGTGTGGCACTACCTGGTGGGGGCTGTGTGTCACTACCTGGGAGGGGGGCTGTGTGGCACTACCTGGGGGGGGGGCTGTTCGGCACTACTTTGGAGGGGGGCTGTGTGGCACTACCTACAGAGGGCACTAAATATATGGGGGCACAAAATGAGGGCCTACTTTCTATATAGGGGCATAAACAGTGGCTAACTTTTAGATAGGAGCACAAAGTTGTCTGCCATTTTCTGCTGCCGTGAGTTCCCCTGCAAAGGGGCCCACTAAGTCTGTGTCGCCCAAGGGCCCACATAAACCCAGAGCAGGCCCTGCCCCTCATGATTGGCTGTGCTAGAGAGAGGGATAACCGCAGTACATTTTTGGAAGGCTGTCAGCAAAGCATTATGCAGGTGGGTTGGATGCCTCCAGTCCTGGCCACAGCTGGATTACCACTGGTGCGTCACTTTATCTTTATCATATTCTAAATGACAACGTTTCTTAGAAAAACATTGATGAGTTTGGAGTCTAGACATATGACAGCCCTACAAGGCAGACCAGGAAGAATACTTGGCTCTCCAATACTGTTCCGATTCCGGTTCTGTACATGTACATCTAGTAGTGCAGAGCTGATGTAAAGGATTTGCCAGACACAGCTTCTGTGTCGACGCCCGTGGGCAATCAGTCTGCACCTGCTCCTATGTCTGTGAGACTGACTCCATCTTCCACCACTCAGGATGGCAGGCTTAGGAGTGGGAGAGCCTATCACAGCCTGTCCAGACGGAGCTAGCTCCCGCCCACTCTCTATTTATACCTGCCTTTCCTGTTCCTCCTTTGCCTGTGATTCTATTATGCTTGTTTCCTGGCCCTGCTGCTGCTGCTTGTACTTCTCATCCTCAGCTTGTTATTGACCTTGGCTTTCTGACCACTCTCCTGCTCAGCGTTTTGTACTTCGTTCTCTCCTGGTTTGACTCGGCTCGTTCACCACTCTTGTTGCTCACGGTGTCTCCGTGGGCAGCTGCCCCATTTCCCTAGCTTCTGTGTAGCCTAGTCTGTTTGTCTGTCTTGCACTTACTGAGCGTAGGGACCGTCGCCCAGTTGTACCCCGTCGCTTAGGACGGGTCGTTGCAAGTAGGCAGGGACTGAGTGGCGGGTAGATTAGGGCTCACCTGTCTGTCTCCCTACCCTGTCATTACAGCTGATCTTCCTGGCACCCTGGCGAGATTGGCAGCGGGTGTACCTAAGAATATCTAATGCCATTCACTAATCAGTGAGCAACTGTCCTAAGGGAATTTATCACTTTTCTAGAAACATTATCAGTTTTATTCACAAGTTGTAGCAGTGGAACAGCGGGCTTCATGCCAATGTGACTTGTTCCACAATTCCTCAGTTCTATATTCGGATGCGTTCCTTGCATGTTGTTTACATGTTTCGTAGAATGTTTATATGTGTTATAATACAGCAATCACAGACTGAAAAAGGGTCCAAAAGGTAAAGAATGGTGGATCAAAATGTATATTTTCTTCCACTATTATTTGTCAATAAAATTGTCCTATCTGTAAAGTGTAGATAAAACTGTTAAAAAGACAGTAGTAAGAACAGCGACACCTGCAGGTCATGTGTGCATGTGGATAGATAGATAGATAGATAGATAGATAGATAGATAGATAGATAGATAGATAGATAGATAGATAGATAGATAGATAGATAGATAGATAGATAGATAGATAGATAGATAGATAGATAGATAGATAGATAGATAGATAGATAGATAGATGTGGGCACTCGTCTTTAGATAGTAATTGCCATAAAAACCTGCAGAGGTTAATTTGGACACAACACTTTGGAATGAGATAATTATGTTTCATATCTTTTTTAATATGTTTCATTTTGTCTTATCTTACGTCTCATTTATCTTTAATAGTTGATATTTCTGATTTTCATGTGAATTAAAGATTTGTAGATTTAGAAATTATTTTGGGCTACATATAAGTTAATGTTTAATTCTTATGATTTTTTTTTATGATGACAAAATGCAATTCCAACATAATTTTCTTTATCTTTTTTTACACCGTTTACCATAATTGACAAGCTGGCTTTATTGTACAGGTAATTATCAGTACGGGGATACACAATATGTATATTTTTTTTACTGTTAAATGTTTTCTATTCAATAAAAAATATTATAAAAAATGTGTTTATTGCTCTTTTTTTCTTTTGCATAGTTATTTCATTTTATTTGAAACTGTATGTAATTATTTTTAACATTTTCTTTAGTCCCATTAGGGGAGTTTTATTTAAATTTTTTTTTTTTTTTACTTTAATGGTATGTCATTCGTCTTTATAACAGTACATTACAGCCTGTGCATATACTATAGGGACTTTTACTGGACAGCTCTGGGGACCTTTTTTAGGCCACAGACTGACGGTATAAAACCGTTAGCCCAGGTGATCTAAATTCCGGGGCTGGCGGTGAGAAGACAAAGGAAGCCCCCTCTCTTAGTCAGCACCGCAATCAGCACTGATCGCGGCACTGAACCGGTTCAATGGCTGGGATCGGAGCTTTCTCCGATCCCACCCATTAGTGCTGGAGGGGGACTGACAATCACACCAGTGGGAGATCACGCGAGAACAGATTCCGTGCCCCACGCAATATACCATTATGTACATGTACCTTGGGATGTGGGAAAAGTTTCAAGGCAATCTATAAAATTAGATATTGTTTAAATCAAGTTTTTATGTGAAACTTATTTTTAAAATAGTTGTAATTTTTTTTTATTTTTTTTTTTAATAATCCTAAAACACAGTTTTCCATTTATCACTAAGCCGTTACTTTAGGCTGGCACTTCCTGACACTTTTCAGCATGTGCTGTGTACATCGGGGGCAGGGTGAGCAGTTATATTAGAATTATCACATGCAGGATTACAATGAAAGGTAAAAACTGTATTTAAGAAGTAGGCCGATTACAAAGGATCACACCATGAACAATAAGTGATGGAGACACCTCAGCTCCTCCTCCATCCTCCCCTTCCCTGTTCTGTTACCTCCAAACATGTCACAGAGCATGCCCACTACATTCTAACATAGAAGTCAATGAGACATATCCTGACTCGGTTTTCTTATGTGCAGGTCTACAACTACTTTTGCAGTGTCTCAACCTAATAATGGGAAAGGGTCTTCCTGTTTTCTGCCGACGATATTAATATATATACTGTATATAAGTCCTGCATTTGTTTATGTAGTAGTTCTAAGATTAAAGTAAAGTTTTCGAGTCATTAAAAGTTTACTTCAATTACTGAAAATTCCACATTTGGAGTCATTGCCGCTATTGATTTGAGAGGGCTAAAAATAATATTTCGAAAAAGTGAAGGCCGGCGTGTTTTACCCTATGACGTCCCTCGTCTGTCAGCTCGAAAATTAATGTAAATCAAAATGAAAGTTGGAAAATTGGATTGTCTATGTGTCTTGCTGCCTTATATATATCTCAGCTCCTTGTTATGTACCTATTGATATTGAGCTTCCTGCAGATAATTGGCCGCTCAGAATAGTCATAAAATTTTATGATAGAAAACAAAAGGAGAACGGTGGATACATAAGAAAGAGACATCAAAGTCCTTACGAGCTAAATTATCATTTCTATGTAGTTATTGCCATAAAAAGTGAGGTTAATTTGGACACAAAACGTTCGAGTAAGATAATTAAGTTTCATATCTTCTTAATTATGTTTCATTATTGTCTTGTTTTTATGTCACATTTATTTTTAATAGATGATATTTCTGCTTTTCATGGGAATTAAAGTGAAAAATTAAAAGACTCTGGAAACTTTATATCACGCATATATATTGCCGAACTTATGTTGGATGTGCCCTGTGCAGTACCATCCCCCCTTCTCCCCATATGATGTACTATACAGTGTACAAATAACCAACCATACAGTGGCTAATTATCGCTGCCCGAATAATAGTGCCATACATTGGTCAAATAACAATGGCATTACCACTATATAGTGCTAAAATAATATACTACACAGTATTTAAAGGAATATTCCATCCAAAAACTTTTCTAACCTAACCAATGGAAAGGTGAAAAATGTTAGAGCGATGTATGTCCAACTGCTGGGACCCTCACAACTGCAAGAACTAAGGACCCCGATCCACTGAACAACCGCGGCCAGGAGGAAAGTCATGGGAGCGGCGGTCCAGCATGCACACTGCTGCTCTTTTCTGCCCGATAGGTGCAGGTCCCACCTCTGGGATCGTAGCTTATTAGGAAAATATGGCAGTGCTCTGCTCTTTCTGTAACTCTGATAGACTTAGATGGAGAAGACCACTTTATAGAATTCTTTAGACTGTGGCAGCCGCAAATCGGCAAACAGTGGTCAATTGGCCCTCATTCTACCAATAGGTGTGTGGATATGCCATGAATGCTTAAAATGGGAATGCCCCTTCAAGTAAAAATGACATTAAATGGTTAAATCACATTAACATACAAATAGCAGCACAAAAAAATCCTAAATACCGTCATACAGTGCCCAAAAACATCAACATACAGTAATCGAATAACGGTACGATACAATTCCTAAATAATACTGATATTCATTTATTTAGATGTTATTGGTAGTGCCAAGCCATCGATGGTGGACCCTTCAGCCTTAACCTGTTAGTGACCGCCAATACGCCTTTTCACTAACGGCATTAGAATAAACTAGTGCCACAGGGAGGAGGGAAAGCTCCCTGTTAGTTTACCAAAGGTAGCTGAGGGCTTGGAACACTGACTGGGGACCGTTGTTTGCGGTCCCCAGAAACGTGATCGCTGGTATTCAACGGATACCGGCGACCACCATTATGTAATAGTGAAGAGTTAAAATAAGCTTTTTTTTATCTTCTCTCACCATGAACGTAAATTATTTTTTTTACCGCAAATGTTAGTAGATATATGTATGATCACTGTGGACCTCACTGCTGGTACCCTAACCGATCCCTACCCAGTTCCTCCTCATCGAGGAGGTCGATTTTGAATGGAGCGGTCAAGAATGCGCGCTACTGCTCCATTTGAAATTTATAGGGCTGATGGAAACACCCTGAACTCACAGAAGATTCTACACTGGATACATTTGTAGCCAATTCTCAGCTGTGAGAAGTATTAGTTCCGTACAGGTTTTTAACCTCTAGCTTTAAACTACAGGGTGGGCCATTTATATGGATACACCTAAATACAATTGGAATGGTTGGTGATATTAACTTCCTGTTTGTGGCACATTAGTATATGGGAGGGGGGAAACTTTTCAAGCTGGGTGTTGACCATGGCGGCCATTTTGAAGTCGGCCATTTTGTATCCAACTTTAGTTTTTTCAATGGGAAGAGGGTCATGTGACACATCAAGCTTATCGAGAATTTCACAAGAAAAACAATGGTGTGCTTGGTTTTAACGTTACTTTATTCTTTCATGAGTTATTTACAAGCTTCTCTTTGTTTACAGCCATTGACATGTCGCAGAGTTTAACACGTGAGGCGCGGATAGAAATTGTGTTGATGTCTGGTGAATGCAGTACCCGGGTCATTGCAGCAGATTTCAATGCAAGACACCCTACGAGACCACCCATATCCAATGCTACAGTTTGCAAACTGCTTGCCAAGTTTCGTGAAACTGGTTCAGTGTTGGATTTGCCCAAACGTGGACGCATGAAAACTGTCACTAATGAAGAAACATCAGTGGCTGTCCTAGCTTCATTCAGCAAGAGCCCACAGCGTAGCACTCGCCGCATGTCACTGGAGAGTGGCATCAGTCCAACATCCCTTCGGCGGATATTAGCTACTCACAAATGGCACCCTTACAAACTCCAGCTGCTGCAGCATCTCAACGAGGATGACCCAGATCGGCGCACTGAATTTGCAGAATGGGCAAAACAAAAATTGGAACAGGACCCTCAGTTTACACAGAACATTTTGTTCAGTGATGAGGCAAACTTTTATGTGAATGGTGAAGTTAACAAACAAAACCACCGCTATTGATCTGACACTGACCCACATTGGATAGATCACTCCAAGACTGTTGGAACACAAAAATTGATGGTATGGTGTGGTATATGGGGTACAAAGATAGTGGGGCCATTCTTCATCAATGGAAACCTCAAGGCCACGGGATATCTGAAATTGCTACATGATGATGTGTTTCCCTCTTTATGCACTGAAGCTGGCACGTTCCCTGAGTTTTTCCAGCAAGATGGTGCACCACCACATTATGGGTGTCAGGAGTGGTCAGAAACTTTTAAATAACTCATGAAAGAATAAAGTCACGTTAAAACCAAGCACACCATTGTTTTTCTTGTGAAATTCTCGATAAGTTTGATGTGTCACATGACCCTCTTCCCATTTGACTTCAAAATGGTCAACACCCAGCTTGAAAAGTTTCCCCCCTCCCATATACTAATGTGCCACAAACAGGAAGTTAATATCACCAACCATTCCCATTTTATTTAGGTGTATCCATATAAATGGCCCACCCTGTACAATGTTTCCATTCACTTACAGCAAGTAGAGATCTTGAAAATGGTGAGGATTTGAAAAACAAAGTATGACTGAAAGTTGCCGAAGTTCTCATTACACGAGGATTAAGCTTTATTGACATAAAACCGGAAAACCCCTTTAAAGACAGATGGTTATGCCGAGACATGCTAATGAGCTACCGGAGTGTTAGAAAGTGGGCGTGCATTTTATTTGCATATATATTGGAGTTCGACACAATTTTTAGACTTGTAATGTAGTGTCTATGTGCAACTTCTAAATATCATATACATCATAATAAAATATGTACTGTAAATGAATAAAGGCCACCAAGCCATATGGAGTATTCTTTCTTTCTTTCTTTCTTTCTCACCGTTTCCAATTATTAATTTTATACATCATTTAGGGAACACCAAAAAGGGTGGGGTGGGGTATTCTTTTTTGGGAGTCAATTTCATTTATTCATATTTCTTGTTTATTTTCTGGGCTTTCCAGGGGAGGGGTAGATTCTCATGGGGGGAGGGGGAGGTAGTAGAGAGTATTTTGTTAGACTGTAAAACTAATTTTAGCCCTTATGATTTTTTTATACAATTGTTGGAAAATTAAATCCAGGACTTGATCACTCACAAATGCATTTATTTTACCGTATTTTTCGGACTATAAGACACACCCAGGTTTTAGACAACAAAAAATTGGAAAAAAAATTCCACCACATTCTGAGAGCCATTTTTTTTATCACTTTTTATTTCATTCCTTTTTTGTTATTTTTACATTGTGTTTGGGGGAAAATGGGAAAATGTTTTTTTTAACTTTTAATATTTATTTACACTCCTGAAAATGTATCTAACTTTTTCTTTTTTTTACACATTTTATTAGTTCCCCTAGGGGACTTGAACCAGCGATCATTAGATGGCTGGTACAATACACTACAATACATGGATCAGTTACGGAAACATCGTAACTCGATGAGCTAGGCTGTTTCTGTAACTGCCATAGTAGTGAATGGCAGTTACAGCAGCAGGTTAGCATGCTAGCTCTGCTGTTTCTGTAACTACTATTCAGTTCTATGGGAGTTACGAAAACAGCGTAGCTCAGCGGGTTACGCTGTTTCCGTAACTCGACCATGTACGCAGTTTTTGGAGCTACCGAGTTCTGGAAACAGCGTAGCTTGCGGTGCTACGCGGTTTCCGTAACTCATATTCACTTCTATGAGAGTTACGGAAACGGCGTAGTTTAGCGAGCACTCGGCTGCACCTAACCAGGAAGAGGCCGGGAGACAGCGGAGTGAGTAAGATAGAATGGGCTTTAGTGGGCCCCGTTCTAGAGATACAGTAGGTACGGGCCTCGTTCTAGAGATAGGTGAGTCATGTGTCCCAGAGGTGGGAACCGCATCTATCTGACATTTATGACATATCCTGAGAATATGTCATAAATGTCCTTCATAGGAAAACCCTATAAATGCCGTGGTCGCTATTAACCGCGGGCATTTAACTAGTTAAATGCCCAGGAACAGTGTCATCGTTGTTCCTGGCCGCGCTGAGCCCGCTCCGCTCCAAACATCATCCCCTCCCCATGGCACATCATGGGTCGGGAAGAGGTTAAGTAGGAAGCGGTCAGGGGGGCCGGCGCTGCCGACTTTAAGACACAGGGACTTTTTAGCAATATTTATTCTCGCTAAAAACTGGGTCTTATAGTCCGAAAAATAGGGTATATAATTCTAGGACAATTGAATCCTGCACTTGATCACTCACAAATTAATATATATATATTTTATTAACGCAGTTTATTGTGCAGGCGCCCACATCAGTCTATTCAGAACATGGGCCCCCACAATTGTTCTTGAAATAAAAAATTAACGGCCCGCGCCACCCCTGAATTAGTGGAAGTCGCGCATTTTAGCAATGATTACAAGAATAAATTGAGGATGTATTTCCTTTTCCTCATGACTATGTCCTGCCACATACGACTGTCACATTCCTATATCTGTATCGTGATATGGACATGATGTATATTTTTTTGGAGGATCTCTAATAATCGAGCTGTTGCTTATCAATACACCGTGGGCTTTGTTACAGTTTTGTTTGGGTTTTTACTGGACGTCGTGCACCCGGCAATTCTTTTGGAAATACTGACATCATTTTGGGGATTAGTGATTCTTTACTGTTCCTGTAGATGGTTTTGGACACGGCCTCTTTACATATACTGGAACCAATTGGTTATTTTGTGTCTCCAGCCATGTTGATATCACCTTATGTAAACATATTTGGCATTTGCAGCGGGAAAGTTCCCGACACATACCCCGTACATAGCCATAGGCCTCCATTTACCCAATGGAGGTAAAAAGAATGCCCTTTCGGCCTCCACCAGGCTGGTATGCACCGGCATACTTTTTTTTTCTTTGCTGTATAGGAATGGGCCATCGAAAAGTACATTGCGACGTATACATCTTCACATTGTGGCCAATGGCATACATCGGAGCTGTACGTCGGAGGTATGTCAGAGAATTGTGCCTGGCTATTTCCATCAGTCCCATAGAGAATAAATAGAGAGGTCGTGTGCACGAATGTCCACCGTTCCATTTAAACGGGGGGCAAGGGACCCTCGTTCTCGTTACTGCCTGTAGATACGGTAGGTGATAAATTCTTTTTGTGGAACGATTCCTTTAAAGGGTTTGTCTCACAATTAAATATTACATTCCTCTGCTTTTTCAATTGGAAGTATTGTTAAAAAAAGATTTCCCTTTGTGCAGATTTTGCGGTTACATACTCGTCATAGCGCCCCCTGGTGTTTTTCCGATTTTCTTTTCAGAACGTCCCGTGCCGGAGATATTTCGCTTCTAGTGCACAATATCAGGAATGTGTACAAGATCATCTGGGAGGTGGGACTGGGCTACTGAGCATGTGTGACCACCGGCAATGGACACATTAGGTGGACAATCTAAGAGCGAATTCAAAGAACAGCAAGGGGTGCCATATCACGTATGTAACAGCAATATCTACACACAGGGGGTGCCCTACCAAGTATGTAAGAGCAATAACTACACACAGGGGATACCATAACAAGTATGTAAGAGCAATAACTACACACAGGCGGCACCATAACAAGTATGTAAGAGCAATAACTACACACAAGGGGCGCCATAACAAGCAGGTAACAGCAATATCTACACATAGGGGGCGCCATAACAAGTGGGTAACAGCAATAACTACACACAGGGGGCACCATAACAAGTATGTAAGAGCAATAACTACACACAGGGGGCGCCATAACAAGTAGGTAACAGCAATATCTACACATAGGGGGCGCCATAACAAGTAGGCAACAGCAATATCTACACAAAAATTATTTGAATTGAAAAATAGTTATGTTTTGTGGGATCTAACATATAAATGTAAGGTTTAATTGTGGGACAAGCCCATTAATGATGCCACCCTATATTACTCTGATAGTAATTTAATAGCCTAAAGTGGCTTTTCTTTTAATATCACAATTATCAGAAATATAAAGCGAAGTACCGAGCCATGATCCAAACAGATGATGATTGGATTAAGTCAGGTGAAGGACGTCGCAATGTCGATATACAGATGAACAGCTATCTTGAATCATTTGGATGATGTGATAACTGGCCACACAAAGCTTTTATACCTTTTCAGGAAAGCAATAAAAACAAAAGACCTAATGATAAAAATACTCTTGGCTTTATGACAGGTTGAGTGTCTTGTCTTTGATCTATTCTCAGATAAGAAAGTCAGACTTGGAAATGCATCCTTAACTCTGAAACTGTACGAGAAACAGTATAAAAACATAAAAGCAAAATAATAGTAAAGCTAAATAAAGAATGAAATATTAGCAAATAGTATAAATAATCCTAATAATAAGTTATAAAGTTAATACAAGTAATAATACATAATAAATAACAATGTTAAAGTAAATAATAATAGAAACAAAAATTATAATATTAATAACAATAAAAAATATAAAATATAAAAATAATATAATAATAATAATAAAAACTATTAATAAATAATATTAATATCAATAAAATAAAAAACTATAAATAATAAACAATAATAGTAATAATAGAAAATATAAAAATAATAATTTTAAAAACTAAAATTAAATAATAACTGAAGACTATTAAAATAATAATAAAAAAATAAAATCATATAATATTGATAAAGTAAATAATAATAACAATTATATAAAAACTGACAATAATAATATTATTACTACTACTACTATTACTACGACTACTATCACTACTACTACTACTATTACTACGACTACTATCACTACTACTACCACTACTAATACTATTACTAATACTACTGCTGCTACTACTACTACTACCACCACCACCACCACCACTACTACTACTACCACCACTACTACTACCACCACTACTACTACTACTACCACCACCACCACCACTACTACTACTACCACTACTACTACTATTACTATGACTACTATCACTACCACTACCACTACTAATACTATTACTACTGCTGCTGCTGCTACTACTACTACTACTACTACTACTAATAATACTACTACTACCACTACCACTAATATTACTACTACCACTACTACTATTACCACTACTATTACTACGACTACTATCACTACTACTACCACTACTAATACTATTACTAATAATACTGCTGCTGCTGCTACTACTACTACTACTACCACCACTACTACTAATATTCTAATATTACTACTACTACTACCACTACTACTACTACCACTACTACTACTATCACTACTACCACTACTAATGCTGCTGCTGCTTCTACTACTACTACTACTACTACTTCTACTACCACTACTGCTACAGCTACTACTACTATTACTACTACTGCTACCACTACTATTACTACTATCACTACCACTACTACTATCACTACTACTACTGCTACTACTACTACTACCACCACTATTACTACTACTACTACTACTACTACTACTATCACTACTACTACTACTATCACTACTACTACTACTACTACTACTACTACTACCACCACTATTACTACTACTACTACTACTACTACTACTACTATCATCACTACTACTACTACCACTACTACTACTACTATCACTACTACTACTACTACTACTACTACTTCCACTACTAATACTACCACTACTAATACTATTACTAATACTACTGCTACTACTACTACTACTATTACTACTTCCACTACTACTACTACCACTACTACTACTACCACAACCACTACTACTACTACTATCTCTACTACTACTATCACTACTACTACTATCACTACTACTACTACTACTACTTCCACTACTAATACTACCACTACTAATACTATTACTAATTCGACTGCTACTACTACTACTACTACTACCACTACCACTACTACTATTACTATCACTGCTACTACTACTACTATTACCACTACCACTACTACTATCACTGCTACTACTACTACTACTACTACTACTATTACTACTACTACTACTACCACTACCACTAATACTATCACTGCTACTACTACTACTATTACTACTACCACTACCACTACTACTACTACTATTACTACTACTACTACTATACTACCACTACCACTACTACTACTACTACTATCTCTACTACTACCACTACCACTACTACTACTACTACTATCACTACTACTACCACTACCACTACTACTACTACTACCACTACTACTACTACTACCACTACTATTACTACGACTACTATCACTACTACTACCACTACTAATACTATTACTAATAATACTGCTGCTGCTGCTACTACTACTACCACCACTACTACTAATATTCTAATATTACTACTACTACTACTACTACCACTACTACTACTACCACTACTACTACTATCACTACTACCACTACTAATGCTGCTGCTGCTTCTACTACTACTACTACTACTTCTACTACCACTACTGCTACAGCTACTACTACTATTACTACTACTGCTACCACTACTATTACTACTATCACTACTACTACTACTATCACTACTACTACTGCTACTACTACTACTACCACCACTATTACTACTACTACTACTACTACTACTATCACTACTACTACTACTATCACTACTACTACTACTACTACTACTACCACCACTATTACTACTACTACTACTACTACTACTATCATCACTACTACTACTACCACTACTACTACTACTATCACTACTACTACTACTACTACTACTTCCACTACTAATACTACCACTACTAATACTATTACTAATACTACTGCTACTACTACTACTACTATTACTACTTCCACTACTACTACTACTACTACTACTACCACAACCACTACTACTACTACTATCTCTACTACTACTATCACTACTACTACTATCACTACTACTACTACTTCCACTACTAATACTACCACTACTAATACTATTACTAATTCGACTGCTACTACTACTACTACTACTACCACTACCACTACTACTATTACTATCACTGCTACTACTACTACTATTACCACTACCACTACTACTATCACTGCTACTACTACTACTACTACTACTACTATTACTACTACTACTACTACTACTACCACTACCACTATTACTATCACTGCTGCTACTACTACTACTATTACTACTACCACTACCACTACTACTACTACTATTACTACTACTACTATACTACCACTACCACTACCACTACTACTATCTCTACTACTACCACTACCACTACTACTACTACTACTATCACTACTACTACCACTACCACTACTACTACTACTACTACTACCACTACTACTACTACTACTACTACTATCACTGCTGCTACTACTACTACTATTACCACTACCACTACTACTATCACTGCTACTACTACTACTACTATTACTACTACTACTACTACTACCACTACCACTATTACTATCACTGCTACTACTACTACTATTACTACTACCACTACCACTACTACTACTACTATTACTACTACTACTATACTACCACTACCACTACTACTACTACTATCTCTACTACTACCACTACCACTACTACTACTACTATCACTACTACTACCACTACCACTACTACTACTACTACCACTACTACTACTACTACTACTATCTCTACTACTACCACTACCACTACTACTATCTCTACTACTACCACTACCACTACTACTACTACTACTACTACTACTACTGCTACTACTACTACTACTACTACTACTACTACTACTACTACTACTACTACTACTACTACCACTACCACTATCACTACTACTACTACTACTACTAATGCTACTACTACTACTACCACTACTACTACTACTACCACTACTACTACTATTTTTGCTAGCATTAAAGAACTGATGGAAAATTTTATTAAAATGAAAATCTGGAGTTTCACATTTTAAGTGATTCATTCTTATATGTTACACTATGGAGTCATTTATTAGATTTGATTTTTACCCAAGCAGACGCTAAGACTTTTTGAGAAATCTAAAAGCTTTCTTCCTGGGTGGGACCTGTATCATTTTCTCCTGGTTCACAGTTACATTTCCAGAACTGCATTATAGAGCGATATTTACACAGAGTCCGGCTAGGTTTCCAGAGCGGCACAGCATTTCCTGCCACACGGTTCAATGTTTCCCTATGGGAATAAAGTTTGAAGTACGCTTGCAACCATCATAAAAAAAACTGAAATGGAATTTTTTGCAGTGATTGTAAGATGGTTTACGTTCTTTTCCCTCCATAGGGAAACACTGATGTAATGCAGCAATTTACCGCAACTTGTGGGTGACGCCATTGAGTCCAAGCCTAAATCTTTATTTGAACAGACTCACATGCCAGTCAGGATCAGGAGTGTTGCCTGATTACACCTTTGGGCATTATAATGGCATTGCTGCTTGTCACCCAACACCTTTTACCTGTGAAAGTACAAAGATAACTCAATATAAATTTGTGACCTGAATCAGAACTATAAAAACACAAATGTATTTTAATTACCCTTAAAGAGAATATATTATATGGCTTTGCTTTATAGTAGGCACCTGGACATTAAAAAAAAAGAACCTATTAACTTCTATAGGAGAGTGTTGTGGGCATGCTTTGTGACATGTGCAGATGTCACTGTGCAGGGAGGGGGAGAAAGAAGAAGGTGCTGAGCTGTACCCCTTACCTACTGTCAATGGTGTAAAAATGTGTTATCTGCCTTTATCTTTATAATAGAGGCATTACCTTTCATTATAATCCTGCCCTCTAATGATAAAGAGATGCTCACCCTGCCCTCAGTGTACACAGCACAAGCTGAAAAGTGAAAGTAATAGCCTGTCAAAAGGGTTTAGTGGACAGTGTGATTGGTATAGATAGTGACATGGAGATAGATAGATAGATAGATAGATAGATAGATAGATAGATAGATAGATAGATAGATAGATAGATAGATAGATAGATAGATAGATAGATAGATAGATAGATAGATAGATAGATAGATAGATATGAGATAGATAGATAGATAGATATGAGATAGATAGATAGATAGATAGATAGATAGATAGATAGATAGATAGATAGATAGATAGATAGATAGATAGATAGATAGATAGATAGATAGATAGATAGATAGATAGATAGATAGATAGATAGATAGATATGAGATAGACAGACACAGACAGACAGACAGACAGACAGACAGACAGACAGACAGACAGACAGACAGACAGATAGATAGATAGATAGATAGATAGATAGATAGATAGATAGATAGATAGATAGATAGATAGATAGAGAGATAGATAGATATGAGATAGATAGATAGATAGATAGATAGATAGATAGATAGATAGATAGATAGATAGATAGATAGATAGATAGATAGACAGACAGACAGACAGACAGACAGACAGACAGACAGACAGATAGATAGATAGATAGATAGATAGATAGATAGATAGATAGATAGATAGATAGATAGATAGATAGATAGATAGATAGATAGATATGAGATAGATAGATAGATAGATAGATAGATAGATAGATAGATAGATAGATAGATAGATAGATAGATAGATAGACAGACAGACAGACAGACAGACAGACAGACAGACAGACAGACAGACAGACAGATAGATAGATAGATAGATAGATAGATAGATAGATAGATAGATAGATAGATAGATAGATAGATATTTTTAATAGTATTTAAAAGTACATTTTACCTGAAATGGAGATTTTTATGAAAAGTCAAATATAAGAAACCCAGTCCCTTTACTTGAGTGGTAAGAAATAATTTCCCATCAAAATACAGTAAATAATTCATGTTTGGATGGGTATAATTCTAGTCTTTAGAAGGTGCCAACAGATGGTTTACATATATAGAAAGCACACGCTGGCTTCCAAGTGAGATTAAAATGCATAAAGTATATCATTAGTGTTTCTGGAGCACAATTATGTTCATCACGTGAGTCTCCATTTCCCAGGTGAATTATTTTCAGTTCTAATTTTCTTAAGGAAAAGAACAACAGATAATATCTGGAAGGTCTTCTTTCTTCTTTCTAGATATGAGTACAGATATATTAGTTATGATTAATATTTTGGAGATATGTTTGAAATCTGACACCTGTCCTTCATCCCTTGCCCCCTCTGCTATGAGCACCTTACAAAGATGGGCCGATGCAGGGACCACTGCATTTGGGGCACTGTGTAAAGTCACTCTGTAACCCAAAGCACAATGTGGCGGGACATAGTCTGGTCAGTGGTTTGTGGACGGGTCTAGGAGAATAGGGTAGAGAGGGGGCCTACTTGTTACTAGTGCCCAAAGGTCCACATTTACCTATAGCCATCCCTACCTATTTCTAACAAAAACTTGATGATGGTAGAGATGGAGCTCTTTTGTCTGTAGATAGGTGCCGCGTTTACGCATCCCCATTACAGCTTCTCCATAGACCCCTTACGGTCTCTGCTGTTCAAATCATCCAGGGATACAGCGGGGCAGATTTACTATTGATGTTGCACCAGAATTCTGGCCTAAGTACCACCTTCTTTTTTCAATCGACAAGGGGGCATGGCTTAGGGGGGAAGGGGGTGTGGCGTAAAATAAACCAACATTTTGACCTAAAGTAAGCCAACAGTAAGTCACAAAGTGGTGGTATAATGTTAGACAGAAGTGTCTACAGATGTGAAAAATTTATCATTGAGCATGAGCCACTGTGATAAATTTGGCGCATCTTGTACGCTGTCTAAATTTAAAGAGGCTCTGTCACCAGATTTTGCAGCCCCTATCTGCTATTGCAGCAGATAGGCGCTGCAATGTAGATTACAGTAACGTTTTTATTTTTAAAAAACGAGCATTTTTGGCCAAGTTATGACCATTTTTGTAGTTATGCAAATGAGGCTTGCAAAAGTCCAAGTGGGTGTGTTTAAAAGTAAAAGTCCAAGTGGGCGTGTATTATGTGCGTACATCGGGGCGTGTTTACTACTTTTACTAGCTGGGCGCTCTGAAGAGAAGTAACATCCTCTTCTCTTCAGAACGCCCAGCTTCTGACAGTGCAGATCTGTGACGTCACTCACAGGTCCTGCATCGTGACGGCCACATCGGCACCAGAGGCTACAGTTGATTCTGCAGCAGCATCAGCGTTTGCAGGTAAGATCGACTTACCTGCAAACGCTGATGCTGCTGCAGAATCAACTGTAGCCTCTGGTGCCGATGTGGCCGTCACGATGCAGGACCTGTGAGTGACGTCACAGATCTGCACTGTCAGAAGCTGGGCGTTCTGAAGAGAAGAGGATGTTACTTCTCATCAGAGCGCCCAGCTAGTGAAAGTATTAAAAACGCCCCGATGTACGCACATAATACACACCCACTTGGACTTGTACTTTTAAACACACCCACTTGGACTTTTGCAAGCCTCATTTGCATAATTACAAAAATGGTCATAACTTGGCCAAAAATGCTCGTTTTTTAAAAATAAAAACGTTACTGTAATCTACATTGCAGCGCCTATCTGCTGCAATAGCAGATAGGGGTTGCAAAATCTGGTGACAGAGCCTCTTTAAGACAATATAAATAAGTCTACTCCAATGTGTTTTATAATGACACTCAGCACAAATGTAATACACTATGTTAGGCCAAGTGCATGGTTTAAGGGGGCGTGAATGACACGGATGAAAGATCACCAGAGAATTCCTGTGTCAGGCACCGCCCCTCTGGCCTTGTACTAGACACAGTGTATCCGTTTTATCTGGAGTGTTCCTTTTAATATATTTTTTATTATCAAACAAACACAATTGATCATCAATATCCTTTTGTTTTGGCCTCTTTCAAAGCCAAATTATGGGACGATATGGCCTGGTTGTTTTACCACCTTAAGGCCCCATGCACACGACGGTATATTTAATTACGGACCCATTCATTTCTATTGGCCACTGACACCTTTCAGTATTTTTACTGATGAGTGTCCATGCTGAAAAAATTATAGAACCTGTTCTATTCTTTTCCGTAATTATGGCTCGGACTCTATCATAGAAGCCTATGGGCGCTTCCATAAATACGGACGGCTACGGATGTGCATCCGTAAACCGTCCGTATTTACGGAAGCGTTGCTATGCAACATGTTGGTGACATCATTTGCAGCCTCCCTCTTTTTTTGCCAATCCGTGTATACGAATCAAATACGGATGCACCACGGACCGTATTTGCGGATAGCGATCCATGTATACGGATAAGTTACGGATGACTGCGGATCCGTATTCACGGACAGTATTTACGGATAGATGAGAATACGGTCGTGTGCATGGGGCCTAAGAAAAGTTCCGCTAAAAGTTTCAATCTACTTACAAATGATCTCAGTGGTCTTAAAAAAAAATGCTGGAAATAATAAAATTTCTGAAAAATAACACATTCACATTTTTAAAGCTACAGGCGCCATCCCTTCCAGAAGCTTAAACAAATATATCTATCTTTTCCTTCTATTTATAATTTAATCCGATTAAATGATGCATTAAATAATGCTGAGAACAGCAGCTGGAAAAGCTATTTTTGCAGGATTCCTGACAGAATAGTCACCAAAAATGTAAATATTGATACGTGAAAGAGACGTTTTTAGCGCTGTACCTCGAAATGAGACAAAACCTGAGAAGATCTCATGTGCAGCCCCTGGCCGATGGAGCAAGACTTGCCTGTTAACTAAATAAGTACTGTCATTTACTTGCCATCACCCACTGTGCTCATTTCTCACCTAGAAGCAGGGGAGAGATAGATTGTAACTGTAGCCTGCAGAAGAGAGCAAATGTCAACCATTCCGAGGCTCCGTGAGCGCCTGTAATGAGCATCATTTGAACCTGTTAACATACATCAAAAGCCCGGGATTTACGATGAAAATAAAGATGAAGTCTCCTCTGTTGATAAGGAATGAGCGTTCTTTACCATGACTGTGTCGACTATCAGAAAGATACAATATATCTGCATGATGATAAGAAGAAGGCAATACCGTAACATTATCATATTGTCTAATATCTACAGATTCTATGAGTATTGTTCTAGTATAATGGTGGATAGTTTTATAGAACTGGCTGCAGTACGATAGATAGTATTATTGCCGAGTCCCCAGCCGTTGCCTTCCGTTCCCGCCGAGACCTACCGGTCCTCATATTGTCTAATATCTACAGATTCTATGAGTATTGTTCTAGTATAATGGTGGATAGTGTTAGAGAACTGGCTGCAGTACGATAGATAGTATTATTGCCGAGTCTCCAGCCGTTGCTTTCCGTTCCCACCGAGACCTACCGGACCTCAGCGTCTCATCTGCCCAGGCCGTTCCTTAGCACACAGACGCCTCCGCTATTCCCCTTGTCCTCAGACTCTTCCTAGTATGCACACGCTGACCGCTTTCCGCTACGACTATCTGCCACCTGCCCTGACCTTTGGCTCAGCTAACCATGAGCCACTGTCTGCCGCCTGCCCTGACTTTCGCCAGTTCTGACCCGGCATCTGCTATTTTTGACATATCGTGTGTTCACATCAGAGACTTCTTTGGGAGTGGCGACCTGGGTATTCTAGTGACCAAGTCTACTTGTCAGTAGGGAGCTTAGGGGTGAAAACCTAGCAATCCCTTAGGCACTGCTCCCCAGTTGAGTCCAATGCCAAATCTATAGGCAACACGGAGGGTTCACACCGTCCTCAGCTGGCCCCGTGACAGTTACATTCCTCTGCTGGCCCCGTGACAGTCACCTTCCTCTGCTGGCCCCGTGACAGTCACATTCCTCTGCTGGCCCCGACACAGTCACCTTCCTCTGCTGGCCCCGTGACAGTCACCTTCCTCTGCGGGCCCTGCGATAGTCACCTTCCTCTGCGGGCCCCGTGATAGATATATAGATATAAGATAGTTATATCGATTTTTTTAAGCAAAGTAAAAGAGTGACTGGGACTACTCCACAATCTGATCCATGACAAAATCTGGACATCAGGACATGAGACTCACAAAAAAGGACATGAGTGGTGCTCATCAAAGTAGGGACAATACCATATACTGAATGTTCATAGTAGAAAGAAACGGCACTCACCAAGAGCCATTAAATATATTCTTTATTGCGATTCAGCCTATTATCACAGTGGGGAAAAATGCAGGAATGCATACAAGTCAATGCCCGTTTTGTGTAAAGCACACACAGATAGATAGATAGATAGATAGATAGATAGATAGATAGATAGATAGATAGATAGATAGATAGATAGATAGATAGATAGATAGATAGATAGATATGAGATAGATAGATATGAGATAGATAGATAGATAGATAGATAGATAGATAGATAGATAGATAGATAGATAGATAGATAGATAGATAGATAGATAGATAGATAGATAGATAGATAGGAGATAGATAGATAGATAGATAGATAGATAGATAGATAGATAGATAGATAGATAGATAGATAGATAGATAGATAGATAGATAGATAGGAGATAGATAGATAGATAGATAGATAGATAGATAGATAGATAGATAGATAGATAGATAGATAGATAGATAGATAGATAGATAGATAGATTGATAGTGTAACATCTATGGCCGTGGACCGTCGTCCTGACTTACCCCTGATGGCTGCGGCCATGGACTAGTGAGTGCCGGGCGGCAACTCCTTCCTGGGAGACACCTGCACTCACTTCCGCATCGTGGTACTGGCTCCCGCAGGGTGCACGCACGTGCTCGGCCCTAAAGGGCCAGTACACACACATGCAGAATATCTGCAAATTAGCCCAGAATGCCTCTGGACTATAAAAAGGGCTCTGCCCTTCCATTCATTGCCTGAGCGTTGTTGTGTTATCCTAGTCTGTCTTTGCAAATAGTCCCTTAGTGTTTCCCAGTTCCAAGTGTTCCATTCCTGCCTTCAGTACCCCGTATCTCGTGTTACGTGCCCCTGTGCCTTAAAGTGTTGGAGTCGTGGTGTGCCATCTGCTGCATCTGCTGTGTTGCACCCCGCCTGGTGCCTGCCTACTGCCGGAACCTCATCTCAGTCTGAAACCAACGCTACTGTCTACATTGCCTCAGGTACCCTTTCCAGAACTATAGACAGATAGATAGATAGATAGATAGATAGATAGATAGATAGATAGATAGATAGATAGATAGATAGATAGATAGATAGATAGATAGATAGATAGATATGAGATAGATAGATAGATATGGCTAAATTGCAAGTTTACATTTTATGGAACATGCCCCCATAATGCGATGCACACGAATACAATGAGCAGTCACATATAAATACTGCATAAGGGACGAATTTTATGGTGCAAAATTTGGGACCTCAATGCATTTTTGTAGCGGGCACATTCAAATATAGGAAATATGCTAATTATGGGAAGGGTCATAATATGACAACTATTTAAATCATATTTGTAGCCCAGAACAGAGGTTGTCACAGTACCTCCTCCCCCGGCACCTCTGTCCTCTCCCATTCTGACCCGGCATAGGATCACCCCCCCCCCCCCCGCCATCCTCATCTGATCAGTGGTGGAGGTCATGGTCCTTCTTTACTGCTGTTCCTCCCTCAGTTGCCTTAGAGAGATGAAATCAGAACACTTTCCACTGATTTCATCTTCTAGGAAAGTTCAACAACTGCAGTCGACTTACCAAAAAAGAAAAAGTGAACTAAAAAGTCGTTGTTTTGAATATGATACCAACATTATACCTGTTCAAATCCATCATCTGAAAAGAGGAAAGGAAAATAAGTTTCTTCTAGATGATTACCGGTAATTGGCCGCAGTAAAGAGATTGTAACGCTCACATTTCAGCCTCTAACCACAATTTACAAACGCAGGGCACGAGAGTCTCAAAACAGCACAACTGTACAACATGACTAATTTATCAAGTGCTAAAAGCAGCCAAGCCAAGGATCCCAGGCAGACAATGGAAGTCGTCGGCGAGAAAGAGACTCTTGACATTTAAAGGAACACCGCTTCAGTCAAGTAATCAACACAATTATGGAGTGCGGATACATAAGTACAGCTGTACACATCGACAGACAAATGCATTTAAATATATTGTATTATTTACATCCTGCAACGCACCGGCCACGATGTACTACAGCGAAAAGTCAAGAAGTACGGGCAAGAGCCAAGAAAAGAAATGGGAAACTCTTAGCTACAAGACGTGACCTGCGAGGCACAAGAAAATCAGAATTCCATTGCCAGGAGAAAACACAATTCTAAGTGTCCTCTTCTCATATCATGGGGGGTAAAATATTCAGTTATTCTCATTAAAATTGAATAGGTAGTTACTCAAAGATAAGAAATTTAGATTAACGAAGGAAAAGTCCATTGCAATTATTAATAAGAGAATTCTTGGTTAGTGAATCATTTTTAGTTTGGTTGTAACCTGGCAACAGGCACAGCAGAAAGTGGGTGACTACTCCTGAGTGTCCTACTGCTGAGTTTCCAGAGGTGTCACTCAGGGATGATGGGGCATATTGATGATGCTCCACCAACGATTCCACAACCGTGATTACTATAGGGAAGACGTCTTCGGATACTAGGAACTGAAGTGGGGAATAGATGCTAGGGATATGTCTACCTCAAGATTTTCTATAATTTCATGTTTTATGTTATTCTGATTGGTATACTTGATACATAAATTGGGTCCATGTAGAATGAGGGCCCATCTCGGCTATATGATCCTTCTCCATAGGTGGTATGATTGTGTATAGGGTCTACCTTCTACCCATGGAACCAAAAAGTTAGCAAAGTAGGAAGAGGGATGGTGGCCCAAGGTTCATGCTGTCCTCAGCTGAAAAGATGAAAAAGGAGCGAACAAGTGATAGGGATTGTATCCGGGTGGAGTGCAGTGGTATGGAGTAGAGGTGTTGGTCATTTTTGTTATTGAGCCTTTCTTACATGTCTTTGTATTGTTCTTTTAATTGTAGCATCTTAATCATGGTCCACCACCCGGGCCCTGCTTCAATTACAGCATTTCGCAAGGGAGCTGCATTTCTTCCAGTTCTAGAAAGCTTTTCGTTAACGGTTGACTACGGAGAAATGCCTTAATCCACCCAATTCAATGACATGTCCAATTCACCAATTTGATAGTCAATTGAAACAAATCGAAAATATAGCAAATCAGTTTTGTCCAATTTATATCAAGGTCAGCGCGGATTGGAAACAAAATTTGAAACGGACTAGTGTTAATTTATACATATCGAGTGGCTAATCTCTAATGATATCACACACATGAATAGGTATTAGGCCTCTTCCACAGTTCGGGACATCCACTCAACTGTATGCCCTATATCATCTAAAGGAGAATCGGATCTTAACACTAGGGAACAGTTCTAAAATAAATGGGAATTTATTCACCCACCAGTGCGACGTTTGAGTCCAATCGGACCTTTCTCAAGACTTGAGAAAGGTCAAATTGGACTGAAACGTTGCACTGGTGGGTGAATAAATTCCCATTTATTTTGGAAGTGCTGCCTCGTCTCTATTTTTTCTGTGGATATGTGTTGTGGGACTTTGGATTGTGTCCCTCTGAGGCCTGCACCCACTACTTCACATATATCTCCAGGGCTGTGACAACTAAATTTTTTCTAACACTACGGAACAATCCCTAAGGAAATGTTACTGTAGCATACTTACCTGTCTGCGTTCCAATGCCGTCACTTCATCCTTCAAGCCGTTGAGACTTCCGGGGGGCCTGGCAAGGACGCTGGGCAGCGCATGTGCAGGGCGCATAGCCACCTTGCTAGCCAAATGAGGCGGTATTTAAAGTCTCTGTGCACTGGACTTAGCGCCAATTATAGGTATTTGATATACCAGTGTAGTTTGTGCTTATGTTTGATCTTAAAATTGACTGTTGTGACACGGCTATCCTGACTATTCTTTGAGATTCTCCACTGTACCGCATTCTGATTCTGCGTTACCACCGTCACCTGACTACTCTCTCATACCGCATAACCGCTTCCGCCTGATCTTTGTTACCTAACCCTCAGCTTGTTTGACTACGGTCACGTTTACTTCTCAGTACCTCATACCCGATCCTGCCTGACCTCTGTTGTTGACCACTGGCCTGCTTGACTACACATCAGCACCTCATCTCTCTCCATGCTACCCGCCCTGAATGTTTCTAGGGATTTTACATGTTGTCGTTGTCTATAGAGACTACACCGCTAAATATTCCCATTGTGTCTGGTTTCACTTCTGAGAGACATTATCCAGGGAACCAATCACTTTACCAGCTAGAGGCATCCAAATCCTGGAGACCGCATAGTGGAGGGAAAGGGGGGTGCAATAGGTAAATTGTGCCATCTGGTTCTTTCTTTCCATGAGTATTGCAGGAAGTAAATCCTTACAAATTACAAAATGTGTTTCTTTTTCCTTGTGGTGAGATCCAATCCTCCATTTGGATCTCACAAACCGGATTTACAAGGGGCCTTAAAGCTACTATTGAGTGCCTGATCGCTTGGGACCACAGGTTCCTCATGCACAACTTTTGACTACTCATATATGGAACACATCCCAGCAGGGCCCCATAATGAGCTCAAGAGAAAGTTCTTCCAAGTGTATAGAAAATGAAAACCTCTGTTATATCTTGAAAGAAACTCAAAATGTATTTTCAAAAATTTACTTTTTATATATAATGCCTTCAAGATATATCCTAGGAATGAATTTTCCACCATTGATACTAATGTCACCTGTGATTGGTAGACTCGTAGCAAGAGGGTGTGCAAAGAAAGAATTCACAACCGATCCCTGGTACTTAAGGAGGCCCAAAGACGTTTCTGCCACATAAGAAGACACCAGAGAAGGTGTGGGGCCCTGTTACAGATTTCCCATTGGGGTCCAGGAGCTTCAAGTTACGCCTCTCTGTATTTTTCTACTTTCCATTGTTCATCTACTTTTCTCCTTGTATAAATGTTTATTAATCCCATAGCCTGACTTAGAGAAAAGCTGTTTCTTGGATCAAGCACCCAAGGGACTTGGGGTTATGAATGGGCCAAGAAGTAAGGTGAGGAGAACCTACCAAATGTGAGAAGAACCTACCAAATGTGCTACCTGAAATGTGATTTCCATGCTAGGATCAGCCTTCGACACTGGTTTTGGTGTAAATTCTACAGTACAAGTCTATATACATATAATTAATAAGTTATTTTAAAGTCGATACGGAAAAAATATGATTTCAAACTGTGATAGCGGCTCTGGAAGTCAAAGCTGTCAGCCTTAGTTATGCCCTCTACTACAGTATGTCTAATGACACACACTGCTTTTGTCTTCAATCCAGATGTCATCTATTGATGGGAACATTTGATCTGCAGGTGCATTAGTGTCTTTATTTGCCAAAACAAATTCTGCACAGAACATAAGATTTGAGGGGGTAATGCTATTTTAGTCTTTTAAGGGAACCATCTCAATTGTTGTCACAAAGGTGACAACAGCGTTTAACTCAATGACAATATTTCAAAACTAGAACAATTTTTCCTCGAACAGTCAAGGTAGGAGATGTTTTTATTTTCTGAAGATATCAAAAAGTATTTCTCCAGACACAATTACAGTCTCGACATTTATGTAACAAATGATTGGACCCCTTTTATTTGACTTTTTTTGCACATTATATCATGTAACGTGAAAGAAAAGCTTTAAATGTCTCCTAAATTAAGCATAATTTCCAAAATGTCTGGGCAATTGCACTTGTGGTAAGGCTAAGAACATTCAAATCTTCCTTCACTCATGCAGGCCTACAAGAAGATGACTTGTCTGATATCATATTCCATTATATATCCACATGTCAACAAAAAAATCTATTCTAGGGTCATCTCTGGGCAACACTCAAAGATTAAACTATTCCTTTTCTTCATCTTTTCATCCATTTTATACTTATATATCCATTCAGAGCTTGATGGTCGATCAAGAGAATTGAGCGAATTTCCTGAAATTAGTTTTGGGTCCGGTTCTAACGAATCGGCCATCAAATTTGACTTTGTCAAAATCGAATAGTCGCAAATCGAAAGTGCCCCGATTGCCCTGAAATGTCATGCAGAAGAAGATTTGTGAATGATATGCTGAAGATTGGTGATATACTAATTAATATAAGAATTGTATAGCTGCAACAGCACTCACTCACAGCAATGGCTGCCTGTCTAACTAACACACTAACACTGACTGACTCATATCGCTCTCTAAAATCTATCTCTGTATCAAATTATTGTAAATCTAACTATCTATTTTCTTCCCAACGCACTCACCGAGACTAATCCAAAATCTATCTGTAGTCTGTGTTTTTCTATCTTTCACTCTCTGTCAGACGTCCTCTCTCTCCGATCTGTATCCCTACAAAGCAGCAATATTTCCTGGTTGGGCTGTTTATAGTTACAATGAATTATATGACTTTCATCCACTGAGTCATCAGTGACTTACATCTATACCCCTCACAATTGGCTGTGCTAGAGGGAGGGCTGCCTGCAAGGCATTATGGGAAAGCATGCTGGGCTGCCACCCGAGGTCATGTGATCCTTCTTCTCTGTCTTTTTGTCTTTTTCTAATCTGTAAAATGACAGCCTGGATCCCTTAAGCCACAATTAGTTTGCCACTTTATAGACTGGGGTGTGTATTAAGGAATCTCCCCATTCTACAGCCTTGACCCACACAAGGAGGAATAGATTTTCCCAGCTGGATTTCTATGCCGATGTCCCTAGAATAGTCACTGATTGGCAGCAAATGCACTGAATTAACTGTAGCAAATTTATGAAAAGGAGCCCATAGTTGTCAGCAGGGAAGCGATCAGGATGCAACAAGCCAGAAGTTGGGATGGAGACTTAGTTGTAGGATGGGTCAAAATCAAGAGTAGCAAGACAGAAACAGAATCCAGTAACAAGGTCAAGGTTAGGGTCAGAGTCAAGGTAAAAAATAATGAGCCACACTACGGCTTAATGCACACGACCATGATTTTTGTCCATGTGCTATCTGCAATTTTGCAGATGGCACACAAACCTTTTCAATTATATGGCCCCATGCACATAACTGTGATGTTCACGGATCCATGTAGGGGCCGCGAGTCCGAGCCGCAAAAACTCAGGACATGTCATTTTATTCAGAGGGTTGGGACCAGTTTCAGTCTGTCTTTTTTTTTTTTGAGGACCCGTGAATACTGATTACACACGGATGCACTACGGAAGGTTTTTTGCTCCATGGTTTTGTGGACTGAAAAATCACCACGGTCAGGTGCAGAAGGCCTTAGGTCACCAGGACCAATGTTATTAGGAAACGCCATTTGCCATTGCAACCTACGGCCAGAACAAGGAAGGCCGTGGGCAGAATCAGCAGGGCTGTGGCTGACTGCAGATGGCATTGATGGAGCGAGGAGAGGGGAGTTAGGTTGCCTCGCAATCTTATACAACCGACCGATGGAGCCGCGGCCGCCAGTAGGGACCCATTACTGGAATGGGGAGAAGCAATTAAGGGAAAAGGTAAGTAATAATCACATATATTATAGCTGGAATTATGTAGACTCAAGATCTATAGGGCTGCATGAAGACCCATACACAACACAAACTAATGTTGATAAAAATAAATAAATTAACAATAAGAATAGAAAAACCTTCTATTAAAATGGGTGGTTGGGACACTAGACTAAAATAGAAATGTTTGGCAAAGTCTCATATTGCTCCGTCTTTCCAAAAGGCAATCAAACGTTACTTTTTACTATCATCTTACCGCATAGAATAGGATCACCAGTAATCAGCTCTTTCTTTCATAAAACAATGAAGAGATAATTCCCTGTTGACCCTTGGACCTCAGTGAAGAACACAAATACCCTGATTTACGATTAAAAATAAAAAAATTAGATATAAATAAGAAAAACAGTATGTATTTATAAGGGTTAATAAAAAAAAATCTACAAAAAGAAACATTAGAATGGGTTTGATGGATAATTTTGGAATAAATCAAATGGAAGAGTCTGGAAAACCATTGAAATGTGTGCATTGGTATAACGGGAAACCGGCCACAGTGTATACCTTTGCGACTGCAGGTGCTCTCTACTTGTCCCACTCCTCGGGATCGTTGCCTGTCCTGACCTGTGTCTGTCTTATCATGTTTCATTTAGGCCTTAAGGGGGTTTTACGCTGGGCGATTATCGTGCAGAAGAGCGTTCGTATAACGCTCGTTGCTGATAATTGCCCCGTTAAAACAGGGCAGCGATCAGCAGATGAACGAGCAAATGCTCGATCATCTGCTGATCGCATCGTTTTAAAAAGTAAAATATTATCGTTGTCGGCAGCACATCTTGGTGTGTAAACAGGGAGACGCGCTGCCGACATGATAATAATGTATGGGGACGAGCGATTGGAGTAATGACAGCTCGTCCCCATCCATAGCTCCTTGTGACAGGAGCAAACGAGCGCCGATCAACGATGTCGCGTTGATTGGCGCTCGCTGCACCGGCCCTTAATTCACATGAACGTGTGTCAAATCGGTCATTGTTCACGGCTGATTTGCATCCATGCGGGGCCGGTTTTCACAGATCCCTCATAGATTTGAGTCTTCTAAGGGATCTGTGAAAATGGGCAAAAACAGGACATGTCCTATTTTTTAACGGGCCGTTCACATGGTCCATTAAAAAAAAAATGGCCGTGTGAATAGCCCCATAGAAATACATAGATTTTTATGCAGCCGTGTGACGGCCAGCACACGTCCATTTTCACTGTTTCGTGTGAATAAGGACTATCTCTGAAATTCGAGGTCAGGACTGGCCTCGAATTTGCATGACCACAATTTATCGACTGTTACTTCGCCTCAGAAATAACATCTGCAAGCAGTTGCTATTGAGCATTACTCCGGAAATTTCCTGCGCAAAGTCCATACTTCCATGAGGGTAATTTTAACCCATTAGGGACGCGGGTCATTTTGGCTGTCAGAGTGCAGATCATTTATCCGTTTTTGCCTCACTGTGTACCGAGAGCCATAACTTTTTTTATTTTTAGGGCTAAGTAGCTATTTGATGCCTTATGTTTGCTGGTTGAGTCATATTTTTTTAAACATAATTTTTGGGTAAATATATGGTGGCGTTTCATTTATGAGATTCCTTTTTGTATAGAGGAATGCACAAAAAAATCAATTACGCAATTGTCTTTTTTTTTCACCTGTGGTGTTCACCATTAAAACTATTAGACGGCAAAACTTTATTGTATGGGTCAAGTTGAGTGTGGGGGCCTTTATTAGGCCCAGGGGAGTTATGATTTCCTAGTCAGTCCTAGCGACAGGGACAGGACAAAGGGAACCCCCTTTCTTCATTTGCACAGTGATCGGCACTGATTGTGGTGCTTCAGAAATGAATATGAGCTTTCTCCAATCTTGAAGGTTCCTGCAGGCGTGTGGCCACACTCGTGAATTATGTGCATGTACAGAATTCTGCGGGAACTACAGTATGCAGGAAGTGGTTAGGATGAAGATTAGGGTGGAGATTGCAAAATCCCTCTGACTCCGCCCCCCCCCGGTTTAGTCCTAGTCAAATCTAATAGTGCTCTACGCCCCTGTCCTGAGCCCTGACCGTGACAATGTGATATTTTTTATTGAGGGGTTAAACTGTAAACATTAATAGAAGTATGGGATTAGACAATTTAATTTGGGGTTTAATACCCGACGTTAGATTAAGAGATCCCTCCACCCCCAAATATGCTTCTGGTATGCCCCCATCATGTCACAATATTAGCAAAAATGGGAATTCCTTTTTTACAAGAAGAATTTGTCCTCATCACTGGAAATATTACGCCTGATTGAAATGTGACCGGACGATTGGATTGTTTTCTTACCATAGACATAACGATTATGCAGGGGCGTAGCTAGTGGGGGCAGGCGAGGCATGTGCCCCAGGCGCAACTTAGAGGGGGGCGCCAGCGCCACCTCCTTCTGCACTATAATTGTACCTGTGTCTATAGGACGTTCCGTGCCCGGCTATTCAGCGCTTTTGCATCAGTGAATCTTCCGTCGATGAAAGGCGCTGAGTGACAGGGAAAGTCATCCTGCCCAGCCAATCAGCGCCTTTCATAGAAGCTGCGTTCAAGCCCCAGGAGACCTGCGCAGAAGAGAGCAGGTCTCCATGGCTGCCGGACGGCGTGGGAGCGGGATTAAGGTGAGTTTGAATTTTTCTTTTTTTTAATTGTAATAAAAGTCTGTGGCTGTATCTACGGGGGGGGGGGGACTTTGTCTACACTGGGGGGCCTTTATCTATGGGGGGACTTTGTCTACACGGGGGTGTGCTTTATCTACGGAGGGGGGACTTTGTCTACACGGGCGGGACTTCATCTGCGGGGGGGGGGGGGGCTTTGTCTACACGGGGGGGCTTTATCTACACGCGGGGGGCTTTATCTACGGGGGGTGTCTCTACAGGGGGGGCTATATACTGGGGTGGGCTATCTATGGAGCACCATATACAGGGGTGGGCTATAGCTCCAAGGGGGGCTATATAGTATATAGCCCCACTGTAGATATAGCCCACCCCTGTATATAGTGCTCCATAGATCGCCCACCCCTGTATATAGCCCCTCTGTAGATATAGCCCACCCCTGTAGCTATAGCCCACCCCTGTATATAGCCCACCCTTGTAGATATAGCCCACCCCTGTAGATATAGCCCACCCCTGTATATAGCCCACCCATGTAGATATAGCCCACCCCTGTAGATATAGCCCACCCCTGTAGATATAGACCCCCTGTAGATATAGCCCACCCCTGTAGATATAGTCCCCCTGTAGATATAGCCCACCCCTGTATATAGTGCCCCATAGATCGCCCACCCCTGTATATAGCCCCCTGTAGATATAGCCCACCCCTGTATATAGCCCCGCTGTAGATATAGCCCACCCCTGTATATAGTCCCCCTGTAGATATAGCCCACCCCTGTATATAGTGCCCCATAGATCGCCCACCCCTGTATATAGCCCCCTGTAGATATAGCCCACCCCTGTATATAGCCCCCCTGTAGATATAGCCCACCCCTATATATAGCCCCCCCTGTACATATAGTCCACCCCTGTATATAGTGCTCCACAGATAGCCCACCCCTGTAGATATAGCCCACCCCTGTAGATATAGCCCACCCCTGTAGATATAGTCCCCCTGTAGATATAGGCCACCCCTGTATATAGTGCTCCATAGATCGCCCACCCCTGTATATAGCCCCCCTGTAGATATAGCCCACCCCTGTATATAGCCCCCCTGTAGATATAGCCCACCCCTATATATAGCCCCCCTGTACATATAGTCCACCCCTGTATATAGTGCTCCACAGATAGCCCACCCCTGTATATAGTATATACAGGGGTGGGCTATCTGTGGAGCACTATATACAGGGGTGGACTATCTAGTGGAGCACTATATACAGGGGTGGGCTATATGGGGGCACTATCTACAGGGGTCACGGTGTGTGTGGGACACGGTGTATGGTGCTATTATAATTAGAGGTGCAGTGTATGGTGCTATTATATTTAGGGGCGTAGTGTGTGGTATAATGAGAACTTTATCTTTATTTATAGGTGCAGAAATGTTGGAAAAGTGAGAAGCTGAAGACATGTGAGCGGCAAACTGCAGAAATGGTCTGTCCCCAGGAGAAGTCGTCATAGAGGTCTGGATCGGATTGAGAAAAATAACTAGAATCTGAGACGTCACCGGTGAGTCACTTAATGTAAATGTTTATTCTGCCTCTAATCAGTAATGTAGTCACTGTGTGATCTGCAGCGAGATGATGGGTGGTATGATTATGATATGATTTATTTTTTGTGAAACAGCATCTCCCAGCATATCCTTACCATTGTTCGGGCTATGCTGGGAGCTGTAGTTTTACGCCGTACAAACCTATACGGCAGGGGTCGCACTAAATTGAGCTGTATTTGTGCTGGTGCTGTATATATGTACCGAGCTTGGTTCTGGTGTTGTGTATAGAACCATATTGCTTGTAAAATGTACAAATGTTTTTATGCTCGCGTTACATAAAAAGAAATGTGGAAAAGAAATGACACGTCGATTGGTAGAGAAAACAAACACGGCGAGGGGGAAGGAGAGGTGGGGGGGGGGCGCCAAACTGAATATTTGCCCCGGGTGCTGGAAAACCTAGCCACGCCTCTGGATTATGGGTGACCGCCATTACTGACTGATGATAATACTCGTTTTATTTGTGGCTGGGGATCGATCTACTGGTGGGATGGATCCTTATAAGAATTCCACAGAATATAGCACCGATGAGATGTTGATGAAGGTGGATAATAAGTAGCGTGAAGTAGGTAGACCTGAAATATTTCCTTACAGGGATTTTAGGAAATAATAATGATGGCCCATCAATGTGTGATTGGAGAGGGCCTTAAACTTAAAAAACCCTACTAAGCAGAAAGTACAGGGATGATGATGTGTCAGGTACTGCTAGAGTACCACATCTTCTGCTGATCATTGGGGGGTACTGGAGGTCAAGCCATTACCGGTCACACATTAATAGCCTATCCTATCAATGTTATTTTACGCAGAACCTCTTTTAGCTCAAGTATGAACCCACTTGGTCCCTTTTGATGAAGATACCTTCAGTCCCTCTCAATCTTCAATTTTTTTTAAGACTTTAAGTAACTATTGTGTCTCTGTGTAAATCTACCCAACTTTGTTATGTAGTTTGTAAGTAAATTTTGGGGAAAATGTACAAATAATTAAAATGCCGATTAAAAAACACCATCCTTTTTTTTACAACTGTAACTGTAGATCCTAATGGATATTAGTCATGTGCGTATATACAGTATTTAAACGAATTAAACATTTTACAGATCCATAGTACGCGATGATCATTTACGATCATACATTTTCATGGTGGCACCAATGTCTGATTGATGAGATGCTCGTGATTTTAAGGCTTTCAGTTTCATCATAGGGTAGGATGGGCAGGACATTATGATGCTATCAAGAACTTTGGGAAGGACCTATAGGGAACTTACCTTGTCCCATGCCCGGATCATCTTATAAGCCTGGCCACTGATGCCGATCATTAGATAAATTCCTACCCTGTATCTAGAGTTCCCTGTTGGTTCTAAACTACTTGCTGACTTTTTGGATTCTGACTTGGATTAACCTGGCCCTACTCTCTTGTGTCACCCCTTGGTAGAGTGTTTTGGGTTTCGGATCTTCTGCAGACCTGAGCTTGCCTGACCACAATTTCTGTCTCCAACTATGAACAACTGTTATCAACCTTGTCTAGAGGACTACAAGTTTTTATGTTGCCCCCAGCAATGCTCCATTGACTTTTCCCACCTCGGTCCAAACTACATTTATTTAGAGAACTTAACCTCAGAGAATCAAAGTCAAAGGATTAGCAAAGTATCAAGACCCAGACAAAGTTACGGGAGTCCTATAGTTGAATTTCGTAAGCTGATAGGGTTTTTTCTCCAGTTACCTCTAGGACGGAGAGCATCACAGGATGTATAGAACAGGTTAACAAGATCAACCGCTCGAGACTACTGTATGTCCCTGTCCAATTCAGTACATTAAAAGCTACTGTTTTGATGAAAGTATTAGAACATTGCACTTGTTAAAGTAATATGTAAGATGTACTGCACCTTGTACTGAAAATTTGAGCTCTTTTACATCAGTCACAGTGTTTCTCTTTTCCGGAGTCTTCTTTTCAATTTTTCGATTAATTCTTCTTTTTTTGGTCTCTCCCCAGAGATTTGAACCACCGTGCATGCTTGGGATGTTGAGAATAGCAATTCCTTCAAGAGAGATATTTCCGAGATCCATCTGAATGCCATCACACTGTAAGGAACATAAATGTAATATTAGAATTTCAGGAAATTTGTAAGAGGCTTCTTGTTGGAAAATGTATTTGTCTTTTTTTTTCTTTCCAGAAAAAAATACCCCCAAAGCAAAAATGCTCCCTTATTAAATCTGTTACCCTCTTGTTGAGCATGGCAATAGTAAGAACGCATCTACAGTGCCAACATTAACTTGTGCAACATGGGTTCCATAGTTACCTATATATATATATATATATATATATACCAAACTTACCATTTACAATTTACTCGAGCAGGAGGGGCGGAAATACCGTACACGCAACCGATGCAGTTACACGGGGGCCAGGTAGTTATAGGGGCCCACTCTCAACCTTAAAGAAGCTTCCTATTGTCTATTAGATGTACTAGATGTGATCTACACTTGTAGATTGTTAGAAAGACATAAGGAAGGGTACTATATGATGAGATTTTGGAGAGCAAGGGGCTTATATACTGTTGTTGCACAGAGGCTCTCTGTGTCTATGTCTTTGTCTACTTCCACAATGTCACTAAAATCACACACAAGATGGGAGACCAATAAGGCTCCTAGAATATTACCTACTAATAAATTAGGAAATTCTGCTGGTTTTCCAATCGTTTTACAAGGTATAACAGGTTAGGAGGCCTAGAAGGTCAATGACATACTCAGTTCACCCTCTTAAGTTGGGAGAAGTGTTAGGGTATGTTCACACAGCCTATTTTCAGCCGCTTTTCAGGCAGTAAATGCCCCGAAAAATGGCTGCAATTATGGGGGCTGAACGCCTCCAAACATCTGCCCATTGATTTCAATGGGAAAAACGGCATTTCGTTTCCACGGGGCGTTTTTTTTATGCGGCGTATGTAAAAAAGAAGAAGTGCATGTCACTACTTGAGCCGTTTTTCATTGTCTCAATTGAAAAACAGCTCTAAAAATGGCCGTAAAAAACCCATCAAAATCCGCGTAAAAAATGGCTGAAAATCAGAGGCTTTTTTCCCTTTAAAACTGCTCCTAATTTTACAGCCATTTTTTGTTAAGCGTGTGAACATACCCTCACTCGTGAATAGCATCTTAGTGGAGCCTTCAAGTTATCTTTTAAGGGGTTGTCCCCTTTGCACAATTACTTTTGTTAGAGGGGTCTACTGACAGTAAGGTGATCACGGGGTGTCCTGCTCCTGTGATCCCCAGCAATCAACTGTGATCTGTGGAGGATATAATTGCCCTGCAGTGCCACCACAGGGGAAATGAAGAATTACATGGTGCCCATTAAAGTGCTCCAGAGGGACTCTGTTAACTACTCACCACTCTGGCTAAACATGAGGATCCTGTACAAAGGACCCCCCTCAATTACCTCATGATTCCCTAATAGGGCTTTTGAAAGTCTGTTTTTAATCCAGACAACTCCTTTAATGACATGAAAAGTGGTCAAAGCGGCATTGTTTTACAGCAAGAGGAGCAACTGAACAATGCACTAAATTTAGAGGTCCTAATGGAGCCCATCAGAACCAATCTCAAGTGTTGTAGTGAAATAATAAAGGAAGTGAAGAAAATACATCGCTTCCAGTGCGGCGCGCTCATTACCACATTGGCCCTTTAAGTATATAGATACCAGCAAGCTTGATCTATAATGAATGGTCCTACACCTGAGCAGATACCAGGTTATATATAGACTCCTAATCACAGTAATCAAAGCTCCGGGAAGAATTCACGTAATTAGAAATGCATTTAAGGAAATGACCAACAAAACGTTCTGTTGAGCGAGGAAAGACAACTACTTCCTCCATCCTCCATCACATTAGTATTGTTGATAATAGTTGAAAGCGTGATCGGCACCAGGGCAGTAACATAAATAAAATATATAGATGATCAATGTCTGTTCTGCATGAAGCACTAAAGCCTTTCAGTTCCTTACTGTCCTGCGTTATAGCATGAAGCTCAGGAGGGAATAGGTAAATATACATATACCATAAATCAGACGTATGAAGGTTTGGAGTGGAAACGCCAAGTTCTCCAACCAGTGATTAACGTCAATGTCCTTCCTCTGTAAATATGAATCATCGGTAATAGATTGATGTGAACTGGCCCCAAAAATAGGGAAACGGTAAATGTAAACGTATTCTTACCCATAGGGGGAGTTTAGAAGTAGGAAACCAATCCCAATGGGCTCAATATTATAGGCAGGTCTAGATAGGGTAGTAGACGAGCTGGAAACCAGGGGAGTCTGGGAAAGGGCACACCATGACTCTGTCTTACTGAACACACGTAAGGCTGTAGGGGGCGGCAGTCTCATCCTCTCATTTCTACAATGGTCATAGAAATCAGTCCTGGAACAGGAAGTTACATGTGAGAAGCCTATTATTGGCTGCTCCTATACGACTTCCTGTCCCCGGTGGGAGCATCATAGGAGCATAAGGCACACAGTGGTATGGCACTTTAACTGGCACTATTATGTGGGCATTATATGGGCACTGTAGAAGAGATTATTCTGCCTGTCATTGACACTATTATGTGGACACTTTGACTAAGGCTATTATGTGGGGACTTGGACACTTTGAGTAGTACTATTAACTCAGCACTAAGGTTTGCAGTAGGGATGGTACTATTAACCCTTTAGTGAACAGCCTATTTTCGGCCCTAATGACCAAGCAATGTTTCCCGTTTTTTTTGTCGTCGGATTCAAAGAGCTATAAGTTGTTTTATTTTTCCGTCGACACAGCTGTATGAGGACTTGTTTTTTGTGGGACAAGTTTTCTTTTTTAATTGGACCATTTTGGAGTACATATCATTTATTGATTCACTTTTAATAACTTTTAATTGTGAGGGAATGGAAAAAAAAAAACCCAGATATTTCACCATGCTATTTTGCGTCTTAAATTACGCCATTTACACGTGGTATAAATAACACAATAACTTTATTCTATGGGTCTTTCCAATTACAGCGTTACCAAATTATATATTTTTTCATTTTATTACTTTTGCACAATAAAAACACTTTAAAAAAAAAAAAGTATTTGGTTTTTTTTTGTTGCCATATTCCATAACTTTTTATTTTTCGGTTGACTGAGCTGTATGAGGGGTTATTTTTTGCGGTATGACTTGTAGTTTTCATTGGTACCATTTTAGAATACATATGACTTTTTGATCGCTTTCTATCGCTTTTTTTCCTTTTTATATATTACAGCGTCCACCATGGGGGCTAAATAACGTGGTAGTTCTATAGGTCGGGTCGTTACGGAGATGTTAATAACAATTATATGTAGCTTTTTTGATTTTTTTGTTTTTCCATAATGAAGCAGTTTGTAGGGAGAAAAAGTGGGTTTTTCATATTTTTTACTTGGGATTTATTATAAATCTTATGAAACCACTATGGTACATTACTATGTGATCATTATGTACTGCAGTATATTATGCCTTTGGCAGGGACTAATAGGCATTCACTAAAAAGCCTTTCATTCCACCACAACATAGCGACGTTTCGACCCAAGGATGGGTCTTTCTCAAGGCGCAATTTCAAGAATGTATGCTGAAGCTTTTCGAGACATTATCCCTTCCCTTTAAAACCACTTAGATGCTGTGGTCGCTAGTTGACCTCAGCATCTTAGGGGTTAAACGGGTGGTATTTATGCTAATTTCGATCCCGCCCGCTAGAGCAGGTGCCCGGCTGTCTTTAGACAGTCCGACACCTGCTCTAGCCGGCATCGAACACCCGTGCCGGGCTTATGTCACAGCGTCATTGGTTCTGCAGTTGACACTTATGTGGGGACTATGACTAATACAGTAATATAGACACTATGGATGATACTCTTACTTGGGCACTATGATAGTACTATTATATCAACACTAAGGTTTGCACTATGGATGGTACTATAGGTTCTGTACTTGACACTAGTACTTTGGGAACTGTGACCAATACTGTTATATAGACACTATGGATGCTACTGTTACTTGGGCACTATGCTAGTGCTTTCATATCAGAACTAAGGTTTGCATTATGGATGGTACAGTTATATAGGCTCTGTACATGACACTATTGAACAATTTTTTTTTAGTACTATTATTTGCACATTATGACTGGCCATTTTAAATGGCCATTAAGACATGTGCGGTGATAGTTTATGGTAAGGGACCGGTACTGTCATAAGGGAATGTGGCTGTACTTGTTATATCACCACTAGGCACTGTTATATCATCACTGATAAGAATGATATTATCTTGGAATTTTTTAAAGAAAAACTTATTTTATGGGCACATACAGAGTGAGTTGTTTTATATGGATACTGTTCGATCTGATAATACTATATGGATAGTGATATGTGGTTGAAACATTGGTATTGGAGTATGGCTTAAAACTTTCTGCATAGATATTTGGTTGGCCCAATAAACACTATTATATGGCTGTCATTACTTTATGGGACTCAGCATGGGACAGAATAGTCTGGAGTAAGTGACAACCACTTTTCTGAGCCACAAACATAATCAAAGTAGTTGTCATTTCCCTTCCCCAACTCCTCTTGTCGACTCACACAATGTGCATTAGGGGGCGACAATGAGCAAATGAACAAAACTCCTCCCAGGTAAAGAGAATATGAAACCATTACTGAGGCATGATGGGAGTGACATGCAGAATAAAATAGGGATTTAGCAAAACCAGTTTTACACAATGTCTGTATCATATAACATGGGAATAATTACATTTTATTTACTTAAGGTGCCCATACACTATAGATAGTCGGCAGAATGAGAAGTTTCTTCTACCCAATTCCACCTTTAACATATATACTCGGCCAAACATGCATGTTTCTTTCAATGGTAAGAGGGTATAAGACGTTGCCCGATCCCCCTGGCAGGGGCTCCCCTCCCACGTGAACCACTAGAAGTTCGGCCAACTTTAATCACATGTGTATGGGCGCCTTAACACTTCATGTTTTACTTTTAAAAAAGTTTCAGAGGTAAAAATATCAATGGATAGACTTTGGCGTTAGATAGAAGACGGTCTAAGATGTTAGACACTGTACTTGTTATTTTCCAAGCCAAACTTCAAAACTCCCTATAAACATGCGTGAAATCTGCCGAGTGCATCTAAATATTAACGACCTCTGTAAAACCTTAATGAAGGTCTTATTCTCAGAAGCAAATTACATCTATATAAATATGTTCAGCGCTGACTTCACACCTCAGTGCTCATTTACTCCCCATGTTTATACAGTAGCTGAGACTCGGGTGACTTACAGGGCACTCAGCTCCTAAGAGGACAACTGTACATTCAGGATCTCTCTACATTAATGGGCGAGCTTCCAGTGACCCTTCAGCTCTTCATCACATATAAGTCTTTCCTTTACTGTAGAAGTTTAAAACATGAAGCTTGATTTTAAAGATGTCTTCCAAGAGGCCACCAAAGATCACAGTAGTCATTGGTGTAGCATTACTTACCGATGATAATCTCGTCTTACTACCATATTCTGTGCCCTCAGGTCTCCAAAATTCACTGCAATACTCCCCGTCCACGTATGACCTCTATAACTGGTTCTCCTAAGATACTCCATGAATAGAAGGACTCAAGAGCTGGCACAACTAGGCCTTGTGCACCGGGCAGAGCCTAAATGGGGCACCATGTATCTACAGGCACTCCATGGGCACTCCAGGTGCAAATATATGGTTCCTCCATATGGCTCCGTATTAAGGAGTCCTCCTTGAAAGCAATTTTATGAATACCACTGTAATACGATATCGGATGGAACATGCCACAATTTTTTTTTGGATGGATTCAGACGGAATTTGACTGAAAAAAACTCAGTCTGAAATCGGAGACAAACTGTATGGAGGTAGAGTAAGGACCCATAAACTTCTGTCAGCACCGTAATACAGCTCAGTTAAACCTAAAGGTTTTATAGAGTTACCATACGATAACAAGTGTGAATCATTACTGTGATACCTACAAAGGATTTAGAAGAGTAGGACAGAGGATGCGGGATGTGTACTGAAAATCCGTATAACAAAAAAAAAACACTTATGAGAATTTAGGGTTTGTGGATAAGCCCTACCCATATTAATCGACAAACAACCGATATCATCATTATTGGTTGCCACCTAGTGCAATATCTGTGTAGGTGGCCAAAAAAACTCAGAAATACCACAACTCACAGACATGTTTCCCTCTCTTACCCCCCACAAAGCATTTAAAATCGAACAAAGTATATAAGCAAAAAAAACACACATGCTACTTTAGGGGCGTATGTTACAAACTTAATGTAGTGCCCAAGTCCTATGTAAACTAACAGCACTACTGTCAAGAAAAACACCTTCTTATATTCAGACAAGAGATACCAGGACTGGTAAATATTTGTATGACACGGATCCCAAAAATACGGTAGTAATGCATTCTAATGAAGTAGTCACAAGGTTTTTTTTAATAACTTCCATAAATCAAAAAGTTGCCGCATGCTGCCATATTTCTGACTGTATTCTCTTTAGAATTATTATTTTTTATGCTTTTACAAAGAATACAGTACAATAAACGTCACCCAACCCAGAACATAAGGGATGCTATATGTTCCTGTATTACGTGTCATATTCTGAGCTGAGACATTTTTGTCTACTAGGCAGTGCCATAAAGTATTGTCCTAATTTTTTTTTCTTTTAAATTGGGGGCAGTATTATAGTAGTTATATTCTTGTATATAGGGGCAGTATTATAGTAGTTATATTCTTGTATATAGGGGCAGTATTATAGTAGTTATATTCTTGTATATAGGGGGCAGTATTATAGTAGTTATATTCTTGTATATAGGGGCAGTATTATAGTAGTTATATTCTTGTATATTGGAGCAGTATTATAGTAGTTATATTCTTGTATATAGGGGGCAGTATTATAGTAGTTATATTCTTGTATATAGGGGGCAGTATTATAGTAGTTATATTCTTGTATATAGGGGGCAGTATTATAGTAGTTATATTCTTGTATATAGGGGGCAGTATTATAGTAGTTATATCCTTGTATATAGGGGGCAGTATTATAGTAGTTATATTCTTGTATATAGGAGGCAGTATTATAGTAGTTATATTCTTGTATATAGGGGATAGTATTATAATAGTTATATTCTTCTATATAGGAGCAGTATTATAGTAGTTATATTCTTGTATATAGGAGGCAGTATTATAGTAGTTATATTCTTGTATATAGGGGGCAGTATTATAGTAGTTATATTCTTGTATATAGGGGGCAGTATTATAGTAGTTATATTCTTGTATATAGGGGCAGTATTATAGTAGTTATATTCTTGTATATAGGGGCAGTATTATAGTAGTTATATTCTTGTATATAGGAGCAGTATTATAGTAGTTATATTCTTGTATATAGGGGCAGTATTATAGTAGTTATATTCTTGTATATAGGGGCAGTATTATAGTAGTTATATTCTTGTATATAGGGGCAGTATTATAGTAGTTATATTCTTGTATATAGGGGCAGTATTATAGCAGTTATATTCTTGTATATAGGGGGCAGTATTATAGTAGTTATATTCTTGTATATAGGGGCAGTATTATAGTAGTTATATTCTTGTATATAGGAGCAGTATTATAGTAGTTATATTATTGTATATAGGGGCAGTATTATAGTCGTTATATTCTTGTATATAGGAGGCAGTATTATAGTAGTTATATTCTTGTATATAGGGGCAGTATTATAGTAGTTGTATTCTTGTATATAGGGGCAGTATTATAGTAGTTATATTCTTGTATATAGGGGCAGTATTATAGTAGTTATATTCTTGTATATAGGGGCAGTATTATAGTAGTTATATTCTTGTATATAGGGGCAGTATTATAGTAGTTATATTCTTGTATATAGGGGGCAGTATTATAGTAGTTATATTCTTGTATATAGGGGCAGTATTATAGTAGTTATATTCTTGTATATAGGAGCAGTATTATAGTAGTTATATTATTGTATATAGGGGCAGTATTATAGTCGTTATATTCTTGTATATAGGAGGCAGTATTATAGCAGTTATATTCTTGTATATAGGAGGCAGTATTATAGTAGTTATATTCTTGTATATAGGGGCAGTATTATAGTAGTTATATTCTTGTATATAGGAGCAGTATTATAGTAGTTATATTCTTGTATATAGGGGGCAGTATTATAGTAGTTATATTCTTGTATATAGGGGCAGTATTATAGTAGTTATATTCTTGTATATAGGGGCAGTATTATAGTAATTATATTCTTGTATATAGGAGCAGTATTATAGTAGTTATATTCTTGTATATAGGGGCATTATAGTAGATATATTCTTGTATATAGGGGCAGTATTATAGTAGTTATATTCTTGTATATAGGAGCAGTATTATAGTAGTTATATTCTTGTATATAGGGGGCAGTATTATAGTAGTTATATTCTTGTATATAGGGGCAGTATTATAGTAGCTATATTCTTGTATATAGGGGCAGTATTATAGTAGTTATATTCTTGTATATAGGAGCAGTATTATAGTAGTTATATTCTTGTATATAGGAGCAGTATTATAGTAGTTATATTCTTTTATATAGGAGCAGTATTATAGTAGTTATATTCTTGTATATATAGGAGCAATATTATAGTAGTTATATTCTTGTACATAGGGGGCAGTATCATAGTAGTTATATTCTAGTATATAGGAGGCAGTATTATAGTAGTTATATTCTTGTACATAGGGGGCAGTGTCATAGTAGTTACATTCTTGTACATAGGAGCAGTATTATAGTAGTTATATTCTTGTATATAGGGGCAGTATTATAGTAGTTATATTCTTGTATATAGGGGCAGTATTATAGTAGTTATATTCTTGTATATAGAGAGCAGTGTTATAGTAGTCATATTCTTGTATATAGGGCCAGTATTATAGTAGTTATATTCTTGTATATAGGGGGCAGTATTATAGTAGTTATATTCTTGCACATAGGGGCAGTATTATAGTAGTTATATTCTTGCACATAGGAGCAGTATTATAGTACTTATATTCTTGAATATAGGGGGCAGTATTATAGTAGTTATATTATTGTATATAGGGGCAGTATTATAGTCGTTATATTCTTGTATATAGGAGGCAGTATTATAGCAGTTATATTCTTGTATATAGGAGGCAGTATTATATTAGTTATATTCTTGTATATAGGGGCAGTATTATAGTAGTTATATTCTTGTATATAGGGGCAGTATTATAGTAATTATATTCTTGTATATAGGAGCAGTATTATAGTAGTTATATTCTTGTATATAGGGGCAGTATTATAGTAGATATATTCTTGTATATAGGGGCAGTATTATAGCAGTTATATTCTTGTATATAGGAGCAGTATTATAGTAGTTATATTCTTGTATATAGGAGCAGTATTATAGTAGTTATATTCTTGTATATAGGGGCAGTATTATAGTAGTTATATTCTTGTATATAGGGGCAGTATTATAGTAGTTATATTCTTGTATATAGGAGCAGTATTATAGTAGTTATATTCTTGTATATAGGAGCAGTATTATAGTAGTTATATTCTTGTATATAGGAGCAGTATTATAGTAGTTATATTCTTGTATATATAGGAGCAATATTATAGTAGTTATATTCTTGTACATAGGGGGCAGTATCATAGTAGTTATATTCTTGTATATAGGAGGCAGTATTATAGTAGTTATATTCTTGTATATAGGAGGCAGTATTATAGTAGTTATATTCTAGTATATAGGAGGCAGTATTATAGTAGTTATATTCTTGTACATAGGGGGCAGTATTATAGTAGTTATATTCTTGTATATAGGAGCAGTATTATAGTAGTTATATTCTTGTATATAGGGGCAGTATAATAGTAGTTATATTCTTGTATATAGGGGCAGTATTATAGTAGTTATATTATTGTATATAGGGGGCAGTGTTATTGTAGTTATATTCTTGTATATAGGGGCAATATTATAGTAGTTATATTCTTGTATATAGGAGCAGTATTATAGTAGTTATATTCCTGTATATAGGGGGCAGTATCATAGTAGTTATATTCTTGTATATAGGAGGCAGTATTATAGTAGTTATATTCTTGTATATAGGGGGCAGTATTATAGTAGTTATATTCTTGTATATAGGGAGCAGTATTATAGTAGTTATATTCTTGTATATAGGGCCAGTATTATAGTAGTTATATTCTTGTATATAGGGGGCAGTATTATAGTAGTTATATTCTTGTATATAGGGGGCAGTATTCTAGTAGTTATATTCTTGTATATAGGAGCAGCATTATAGTAGTTATATTCTTGTATATAGGGGCAGTATTATAGTAGTTATATTCTTGTATATAGGGGGCAGTATTATAGTAGTTATATTCTTGTATATAGGGAGCAGTATTATAGTAGTTATATTCTTGTATATAGGGCCAGTATTATAGTACTTATATTCTTGTATATAGGGGGCAGTATTATAGTAGTTATATTCTTGCACATAGGGGCAGTATTATAGTAGTTATAGTCTTGCACATAGGAGCAGTATTATAGTACTTATATTCTTGAATATATGAGCAGTATTATAGCAGGTAAATTCTTGTACATACTGTAGGGGTAGTATTATGGTAGTTATAATTAGCAGGGGATGACTATTAGCCCAGTAGAAAGCTTCTCTCTGAGAATATGACATTTCTGCTCCATTTTGAATTGTGACATTAAATTTTTTCAAAAAAGACTTTACACTGTAGTTTAGGGATCATTGTTGTAACATCTTTGTTATCATTACTTGCATTGTCAAAGCGGGGACCCTCACTGTAGATTTTGTTCCGTGGACAATTGTCTATGTAAGTCTACCCTGCGACATTTACCAAAATGGCTAATAAGAGCAAAACATCACAATAAATCCATAATGTAAGGTTCATTGTCCGTTCCTGGTCCTGCAGTAAAGCAACCTGAGTATTAAACCCCTAATTGTTAAACTAGTGTTTAATTTTGTTTAACTTATTGCATAAAAAAATAGTTTGATTGTTTGATAAAAATTCTTCTCATGCCTTCGCCGACTTCTATATATTTCAGATAAAAAGATATTAATTTCATAATTAAAAGTAATCTTGTGTAAATACCCTGCAGGCCTCAATGAATCAAACACATACTGTGTGTCAGACTTCCCACTGTCTTCAAGTGGAATGTACTGGATAGATAATTAGATAGTACACATTTTCCAGGCTTATTTGCATGCATATTATATTTTTTGCACACTGACAAGCAGCAGTAACAACAAAAGTCAGATTACCACAGGGAATTCCCACAAAGAAGTCTTCATTCCTTATAATTTACAGCCTAAATTAAAATAATTTGATCTTTGACAAGGATGAAATGTCAGACAGCATGGGGTCTCCTACAAGCCACAGCCTGTGGATTCTGAAATCTGCCTAATTTATGTCAGTCACATCATAATACATATTTAAGTATTACACAAAAAAGACAATAAATATGCAATCTGGCACCTTTGGTATTTTCCTGCTGTTAATTTATAAAGGTCTGAAGTCCCCAAACCAACTAGAATGATTTAAAAAGGTGGAGACGCTTAGGACAAGCGCTGAGAAGGTATCGACTGCTATTTTCACTTAATATTGAGCGCAGCAGGACGTGCAATATGGCAATTATTCAGCTTGGCGTCAGAACCCCATTGTGACTAGTTAGACTAGCTAGTCTTCACAATTAGCGAGAGGACCTCTAATTAACACCACGTACATAGAGATTAGTTTGCACTTTTGCAGTTGGTAGCGGGGTTGTACGGTGACAGAAGTGGAAATGTGGTGTTGATAGGGTGATAGTACAATATGGAATATTCCAGACCGAGTGGCGGGCATCTCGTAGTTAGAGTGGGTTGGGATACCGTCGATGGTATCTGCCTGTGATGTCCAGGTATAGCTCCAAATTCAGAACTCTGTTACTAGAAATGGTTATGTTTGGACAAGTTGCGCAAAGTAGAACCCTCTTACTGTAAATGAAGTCGTTTTATTAATTGATTTTAAAAATTTTAGATTTTTAAATTGCATTTTGTACTGTAAAATTTTGTCAAATTTTATTTCTCTCCAATGATTGATAGTCATTAAAAATTGTAAATTTTTTATTAAAAGGGTCTCCCTACAATAAGCACAGGGACCATCTGGGAGAAACAGAAGCAAGTGTTCAATTCCCCTGCAGCACCACCACAGGAGAAATGAAGCATTACATCGTGCCCATCAAACATAAATATGGACTTTTTGTGTAATGTAAGGACGTGGCGATTCCCCAGAGCCAGAGATTCTCTTTGTAGTCACTCTTAACTCTGGACCTGGAAAACATCACAACACTCTGGTGACTTGTTTTGACGAATGTATTATAGTTGGGAGACAGTGAACTGAGATGGAAATCTCCAAACGGGAGGACACTCAGTAATCAAACACAGCCCTTTAATTTTTGTGATCAGTGGAAGTACCAGCTCACGGACTTGAACAGATCAATGACGAGTCAGAATATAATAATAAGTCAATAATTTGTCTGCGATAAGGTTACCCATCCACGCTCAAGCACTGTCTCTTCTCCTTCCCAGGACTGCCTGCAGGGCAGGTGGGAATGGTGGGGTGGTCCATACGCAGATAAGAGCGAATAATCATCCAGCCAATCAAAATAAGGGATGGACTATTTAAATCAGCACTTCTCTGGCCTCAGTGACCTGTTTAGTGCTTTGCTATCTAGTATTCAGAGCTTACACCTGACCGCTTGTTACCCGTCTTCCCTGATTACTCTCTGGATTCTCCACTGTACCGCATACCCAGTTCTGCCCGACCTCCATTATCAGCTACTGGCCTGTTGACCACTATCCCGTTTCCCTGGCTCATCGTTGTACCACAACTGGTACGTTTCCAATATTGACTTTCCCATAGCATCCGTATCCACAAACCATTTCCATGTCTGGTTTTACTTCCACTAGACATTATCCAAGGAACCAACTTAGGACAGCTAAGTGCTGGGGCCAGCCGAATATTACAACCCTAACCAAAATTGTGGGAAAGAAGGGTCCTGTAGGAGAATTGTGCCATCCGGTTGATTCTTTCCCTGGGTATCACAGACTTTTACACTTGCCCTATAAATCCCTTGAAAATTGACTTTTTCCTGGTTTGTTACTTGTTTTAATAAGATATATACAACATTTCTACTTACTTCTATTTCAATTGCTTCGTGTAGTTTTTTGCAAGTTGCCGAGAAGGTCTCAGATGTGCCGAATTCAAAATACCAAAATTTATTCTTCATTCTGAAAAATAAAGAAAAAAGTTGTGTGGGTTATTTTTCACACATATAGTATAGTCATTATAATCTTAGTGTAAAATAATTGTTTTCCATCTATGACTTTTGAATATCACTGTGTATGGACACATCATCAGGATTTGGAGACGAGGTGAATACAACAAATTTTATCAGATGTTCTGTGCTACTTTTCTGCATCTAATGTCTTGTTCTTCCTCTAGAAATTTGTCACTCTCATAAACATCAGGAGAAGGGCAGTGATAATTGTGCTTGGCTTTCCCTACATCCTCCTGACATTGGTGCATCAAATAGGATTGACTTAAAACTTAGTTGAAAGTTTTATTAAAGGGGCCTTCCTGTGTAACATTAATTACTTCTCCATAGGATAGATTATAGATCCTAGATCGGTGGGAGGCCAAGTGTTTTGGACCCTAAAAAATCACAAGAAGTGGAACTTGTGTTATTCCTTCTTAATAATCAGACCAGGACAAAAAGAGGAGATCAACGGAGTGGACGTCACACATGCACACAGATCGCTCCATACAGGTCAATATACAGGGATATATAGAAACAGCTAGGTCTATCTAGTATCTGGCATGGACTATGATGGAGCGTGCCTCGCATATATGTGCCCTATGTTCCAGTGTGCCCTCTAAGGCTATGTTTACATCTACGTCGTTACTTCCGTTTTTACATTCCATCATAGGAACAAAAAAACTAGATTAATTGAAGGGCCGGATTTGTCTCATGACGGACACCAATGGCGCCCAGTGAAACCCATTAACTTTAGTGCGTTCTGTTGGGTTTCCATCACGTTTTCCGTCAATCTACCAGAGAAAATAACGCTGCATGCCCTATTTTGTCTGGGATTTTTGACAGAATCTGCAACGGAGGCTCCTAAACTACAAGCCCCCAAAAAAGTTAAACGGTTATTCCCATCTTTTATGCCTGCCCCTTTGATCAGTGGGTGTCTGAGCCGTGAAGGGAACTGCAGCCAGACCCTTTTACCTGAATGGGGGGCCGTGTCGTAGTTCCCTGCACAGCACTGTGGCCCCTTTATTCTCAGGAACGGTGGGGGTTCCTGAGGTCAGACTCCCACAGATCATAAAGTGAAGGCATTGCCTTAGCGATATGTCATACCTTATAAGATAGGAATAGGAAAATATAATTGTTAATGGCCACGCATTTCTGCAGCTAAAACTGTGGCTATTTGGGTACCATACCCACCGCATTTAGAAGTGGTTTTGGCCACCGCACCCGCAGGAACTTAAACTTAAAATAATAAGAATAATAGCTGTACCTGTGTTCAAGGAGTGCAATTTTTAACTCTCTCATTTCCAAAGCAAACAGTTAAGAGGGAACAGTGCTCTGCTCCATCTATCTCGTCCCAGCCTGATTATAGAGATGGGGGACCTGAACCAGGGACCCCCTCTATGACCTTCATATGTCCTAGTAGGGCACATCCTGTATACATGTCCAGCAACAACAAACATCACATTATTTGATTATTATTTTTTCTTTACTTTCTTGGGTTTCCTTTTAATACATAAAAACGCAAGTTACCTCAAGTTAACGATACCATTACCATAAAATATAACCCCACATATTAATCACAATCCTTGGATACACGTCTACTATGAAGTGAGCCATGAGCTGCGCTTTAATGCTCAGGGACAGTTTGGAAACTACTTATGCATAAAAAGCGCCAGTGTGTTTTTAGAAAATTGGACACAGTTCATCGACGAGCATGAATGGGCCTCTTTATTAGCTTTTGCTTACTACTAAATTTACTACAGCGTGAAAAAAGTAAATACAGCTAAGGTTCACTGAGAGAGTGAGGGTTTAGAGAGAGAGAGAACACTCCGGGGCCTTCTGGGCTCTAGCAGGATATATGTCTTGGGACAGTTTATTGTGAACCACAGTAAATAATGAGAGTATTAGGCATTGTGTTCAAGAAGTTTTACTTGCTTTAATATTATATTTCAATTTATTTGTTTTTTCTCTTTTATTTATTTTATATATTTTTGTTATTTTATTGATGCTACAATATAATATATATTTTTTTCTTTTACTTTATAACTTTTACTTAATAACTAGCGGAGGACTACTAGCAAATTAGAAATGTGAACATTGTCAAAGTGTAACCATTTAGATCTAGTCCAGACAAATTCGGATCATTAGACCGCCGGTCGGGCTGGGACTTGTGGCCATCTAAATGAGGTCTAAAAGGGTTTTGCAGAGATAGAAAAAAATTCAATATACTTCTCAATATACTTACCTACAATTCTACACCCACCCTGCTGCTCCACTTTACACTCTTGCATGCTGATGTGAATAGACCAGCCAATCACAGCCCACTGCAGTGACCTGTTGACAATAGTGATGTCACTACTGCGAGTGATGTCAGTGATTGGCTGGCCTGCACATTGGATGTTTTGTCTCTATGAATGACACTTCATCGCGCAAAAAGTATAAACAGAGATGTGGTGGGGGGGGACCCAAATAGCTGCAGCGAGGGAACAGCGAAAAATTATAGAGATGTGAATTCTAAAGAATATTACGGGTACATTTTTATACATTTTTCCTTGAAAAAATATGAGACCAGGATTACTCAATTACAAACAAACTTGTCTTTACAAAAATGTAACAAATTTAGAATTCCAACGTATAGAATGTTTTTAAAATAAAAAAAAGTGTATTTGTAAAGAGTAACTAAACTTTGAAAAAATGTTTGATATGCCATAGTGACATGTCAGAAGTTTTGATCTATGGGGGTCTGAGGACTAAGTCCCCCACCGATTGCTAAAATGAAGCGGCAGAAATGTTCCAGTGAGCATTGTGCTTCTTTGGTCTCAATATAAAAAAGTCTATAGGTCTGTACACCCGAGCGCTTCTGCTTTTTCGTTTTAGCGATCGGTGGGGGTCTCCGTATTCGGACCCCCACCGATCAAAACGTCTAACAGAGCAAGAGTTTGTTTTTTTGAGTTTAGTTACCCTTTAAAGCTGGCATATATGTTTATTTATGCATTTATTTAATTATTTTATTTACTTTTAATTTGATAATTTTCTGAGAATGTAGTTATGAACCTGAACTAGCCATAAAATAAGATATACTCATTTCTGGGGAAGTAGCTATAAGGGTAAGGAGGTGACAGTGGGCCTGAGTTGGGTGCAAATGCTCCTCTGCCACATAAGAAAACACTTAATCTACCGGCAGATAATAATATAATAATATTAATAATAACATAATATTTCTTATTTTTATAGCAGTTTCTAAAGACTGATTTGAATATGATGACCATGATGATTACAGACCAGGGGTAGGCAACCGTTTTTGTATGGCGTGACGATAAAAAAAAAAAAATCAAAGATGAAGTACTCAGTGTGCCATGCAACATGAAAGTTGTATAACACAAACTGTTATCACGTATGTGACATAAACCAATTAATCAGTTAATTCAACTTACATTTCATTGTGACCATTATCCCTGAATTTTTTTGGAGAGATCATCCATCTGTGGTGCATACGAGGGGACTGAACACCAGCTGGGGGGGGTGCTCAAAGGAGAGAGTGCGAACAATGGACACCAGCAGGGGGGAATTTCACACAGGAGAGACCGTGGCTTCTGAACACCAGCTTGAGGTGGGTGCACATAGGAGAGACAGCTACTACAAAACACCAGATTTGGGCGTGTACAAAAGGGAGAATGCGGCTACTGAAAAGCAGTTGGGGGGGGGGGGTGCACATAACTGAGACCATGTCTAATGACCACCAGCAAGGGGAAATTGCACACAGGAGAAACCGTGGCTTATGAATACCAGCTTGAGGTGCGTGCACATAGGAGTGACAGCAGCTACTGAACGCCAGATTTAGAGGGTGCACAAAGGAGAGACCATGGCTACTGAACACCAGCTTAGGGGGATATTCATAGGAAAGAGAGCAGCCAACTTTTGCTTACTTTTCTTTTACAGAGCGGTTACTCAACTTTAGGAAAGAGACCGATGCTGCATTTTGTGCTTGCCAAGTGTCCAGCAGCGAAAAACACAATGAAGCAATGCCCTCTCTCATGATCAGCGCCGCCAAGTGCATAATGACGCGCCGCTCTCACTGCCTGTGTTCAGCGCCAGCAAACACAGAACGGCGCTGGATACCAGGAGAGAGAAGTGTGCCAGCAAACCATGCCCCGTGTGCCGGCTGTGGCACCAGTGCCGCAGGTTGCTGACCCCTGTTATAGACAGTAATTTAGTATCTGAGTGAAGACGGTCAACTTGAGTACAGCTTTTTATTTGTAACATTGAGTTCAACTGGAAAGGCGAAAATAGAACCACAAATCTGAACATTTCTATGCATTATTTTTGCTAACCCAGGAAAATGTCCCCGTTAAATAAATGATTCCCGCAAATAGCACGCTATTATAACACGTAACTACTCATTGTGACCTTCTATTTATAGGCAAATGACTGCCTATTTTAAGACTGATGGACAAATCTATTCCTGAAACTGGACTCTGCAATGGTTCTTTAAAGGTAATTATTGTATTATAGGAAAATAACATTTTATGTGGACATTGAGTTTAATATATCACATGTTGTAGCACTCATAGAATCAATGATGTATCTACCTATAGAAGCAGCCGCTGTAGTTGCTATGGGGTTTGTGGAGGTACTTTCGTATTATCAAATAAGGGATGTAAAGTTTCGGTCCAGTCTGCTCTCCTACAAAAATTGGGTAGCAGGTGAAATGAGTTTAGGGCTAGCAGAGAGCTGGACCTACTCTACGGAGGAAATGGTGGAGTGACGCAGATCCGTAGTAAGGACCTCAAAATGCATATCAATGTGACGGAGATATGCGTGACTTACTTTAAAATTTTTCAAAACCTGTCTGATCAGTAAACCTGGTTCCTTAATCTTAGAAAGGCAAAATAAACCAAAGCTTGGACAAACGGCCCAATGTAAAAAAGAAAATTAACCATCTGTGCTAAATTTGATTAATATTATATGATTTAGTAAGGGACTGCTGGACACATATTATAACAGTGATCAGTGTCCATATAACACTACACTCAAAAAAATAATTATATACATATATATATAAATAAAAAGAATAAGGGGAAAAAAAAAGTTTTCCACAGAGTCCGGTGAAGGACGTGGGAATATTACTTAAAAATACTGCTATAGACTGGAGAAACAAAAACATGATCAGTTTGCAACACGTCAGCAAAAAGTCGATTTTTCATGTACTAGTAGTTGAGCAATGGAAATGCTCAAATTTGGGCCATATTAGAATGTTTGGAGGATCTCAACCTATGAAGGTTTCATTTTAAAGGGACACTCTGTGCAAAATGATACACTGTGTTATGGCTAATGCAGGCCCTGAGGGGGCGGAGCATGACACAGGTTTATAAAACACTGACAAGAGAAGTCATGCCCCGCCCCTCAGGCTATGCACTAGGCATAACACAGTTTTGTCTGCAGTGCTCCTCTAATTTTTATTACTGCTAAACAATTCAGAAAATACAGACTTGATGCTCGGTAATGGACATATAAATTAAAAAAACAAGTAAAATCTGTGCATTTACACCTTAACTAATAGAAACTTATAAACTGGGCCCACATGGGTTTTAGAGTAACCTCAGACCTGTAATGAATTTAATATGGAAAGTTGCATGATTTTTATTACCCTGAATACAGAGACGAGCATGTTCCATTCAGCCGTCTACACTCCATGTATCTCACGTGGCTGATCTATGGAGATATCTCGGAACAGTTGATGCTGATGAACTAATTCTACTTTTAAATTGGTCTTGTGGCTTTTGGCAAGCATCTGTTTTGATAATTGAAGAGTCCAGCTTAAGCGCCAGTGGAAAACTGTTCCTAACAAGCTCTCCGTGGTTACTAACTGCGTTCTAATTGAAGTGCTCGAACAAAATGTTACAAACCTGATTTGTACTTTACTCCACGGTAAGATGCTATATGAGCTGAATAAACAGGTGAATACTAAATATTATTTTAATGCAGCCACGAAGCCCAAGACATTGTTGTCAAAAGAGGCTGGGGAGCAAGAATACCAGAAAGGTAACGAGCAAAATACTCAACTTTATGTTTAGGGAGAATCTGAATCAATGACACTCTTAATGTAGAGCATAACGTTCCCTGACTCAGAGCACCTGATCTTGCCATAGGTCTCGAAAATTCAGACCTTGGCAAGACCAGTCAAGCAAATAACCAACATTGTTTTAGTCAATTGTTGGTCATATCTGGCTTCTATTCCTATATGGACGACTAAATAATTCTAACCAGTCTCATTTTGCAACAAAAACTGTAAGAAAGATATAAAGAATTCTATATGTGTCCCAGAAGATCAGCCTTTCACCCTCTCTCCTTCTTACAATCCTTAGATCAGACCTCACTCTGACTGTAAGGCAACTGGCTTCAGCAGGAGCTCTCCCCCACTGCTCTGCTGGCAAAACAAGAGCAGGAACGCTAAGCTTCACAGCTAAGTAAAGTTTTGTCCCACCTCAGTAATCCTCCATCTGAAAATAGAAGGTATCAGGAGGAAACTAAAGGGGTTGGCCCATCAGATTAATAACCATTATGTAACACATGGATGGCTCGAGTAGGCTAGAGTTGGAGCTTCTGCTTGCTGAGCAGGTGATCCCCTCTATGACAACCATATTAGGGCATATGGACGTCATAGAGGGGAGTCCCCACCTGATCTGGCAGGCTTGAGCCTTCAATGTATTACATCCTGGCCGAGACGAGGGGTAGGCATAGAAGGGGCCACAATTTGTTGATCAGTTCCTTTGTACACCCAGTTGGACACTATGACTAAGCTGCTGATAATCTGTTGGGTTATGGATCCTTAGTTTGCTTGGGGCAATTTAATGAATGACTTTTGCCAGGGGTCTCGGCAGCCGGACCCATGGCCATCCGCTTTTCTCCCCTGTGGCTCTCCAATTAAAAGGGTTATCTGTGATGAGATAGCCCCTTTAAGTGCCTGCAGCTATCAAGGCATGCTGGAAATTGTAGTTGGTGAGCCACAGGTTGGAGACTAGTGCTCTTAACAAAGCAGTAAGTTCATTTATGGTTCACTATAAAAATATTTGTAAAAAAATGATCTCTCATTTTGTCAATTCTGGTATAAAAATAAACATTGCCTCTGCTTTTTCTCCTCCATTAATGCCTAAATGTCCTAGAAAAGGTAATCAATAGACATGCTCAGTCTCTGGGCTATTATTTAGCCATTGCATATGGATTTTCTTAGGCTTGTCGCACTCCTTGGGGCTTACCTATAATCTCAAAGAACAAATGATAAATTTGTTATCTGGTCCAGTTCTTCTCTGAAAGTTTAAATGGACCATATCCATCAGGTGCCCTTGTTAAATGTAAAGCACCTTGATGTTGTGTTCTTTCTCTGGAGTAGTATTGGCTCTTCAGCCCTATTTATTATGGGGTATATTGTCTGTGTGTATTAAAGGGCAAGAACGCTGCCAAAAGACATTACAGCATGTGTGAATTTTTGAGCGAACTGTTACACATTAAATATAAATATGACGCTGAGTGAATTTGCACTTATTTAGCTTTACGTTTCTTGTACTGGTATTAATAATTGTATATATACACAGTATGTAATCTGCACATAACGTTGAGTCACTTTGTAAATACATTACTTTACTTATCCTTAACTGATCCTGAGTTACAGCCTGTATAATACTCCAGAGCTGCACTCACTATTCTGCTGGTGGAGTCACTGTGTACATACATTAGATTACATTACTTATCCTGCACTAATCCTGAGTTACAGCCTGTATTATACTCCAGAGCTGCACTCACTATTCTGCTGGTGGAGTCAGTGTACATACATGACATTACTTATCCTGTACTGATCCTGAGTTACATCCGGTATTATACTCCAGAGCTGCCCTCACTATTCTGCTGGTGGAGTCACTGTGTACATACATTAATTTACTTATCCTTAACTGAACCTGAGTTTCAGCCTGTATTATACTCCAGAACTGCACTCACTATTCTGCTGGTGGAGTCACTGTGTACATACATTACTTTACTTATCCTTAACTGAACCTGAGTTCCAGCCTGTATTATACTCCAGAACTGCACTCACTATTCTGCTGGTGGAGTCACTGTGTACATACATTACATTACTTATCCTGTACTGATCCTGAGTTATATCCTGTATTATACTCCAGAGCTGCACTCACTATTCTGCTGGTGGAGTCACTGTGTACATACATTACATTACTTATCCTGTACTGATCCTGAGTTACATCCTGTATTATACTCCAGACCTGCACTCACTATTCTGCTGGTGGAGTCACTGTGTATATACATAATATTACTTATTCCGTACTGATCCTGAGTTACATCCTATATTATACCCCAGAGCTGCACTCACTATTCTGCTGGTGTAGTCATTGTGTACATACATTACATTACTTTTCTTGTACTGATCCTGAGTTACATCCTGTATTATACTCCAGAGCTGCACTCACTATTCTGCTGGTGTAATCATTGTGTACATACATTACATTACTTTTCTTGTACTGATACTGAGTTACAGGCGGTACTATACTCCAGAGCTGAAGTTACAATTCTTTTGGTTGCTATTGGAAACAGATGACAAGCTTGTTGTCAGACACACACACCCCTAACAGCTTTACTGAGTTCCTATTAAGGAAGGAATTTGTTAGTTTTCCTTACAGCAGATTACTGTGCAGTTCCTTGTTGTAAAAAAGAAGAAAACTCTGTAAAGACACTCAACAAGCACGGAATGCTGTAAGATTACAGCTCTGAAGCTTGTATAATAGTGAGTGCAGCTGTGGAAGAGAATACAGGCTGTAACTCCTGATCAGTATGAGATGAGTAATGTAATGTATGTACACAGTGACTTCAACAGCAGCATAGTGAGTGCAGCTCTGGAGTAAAATAGAGGCTGTAAAATAGAGGCTTTAACTGTAAATAGAGGCTGTAAAATAGAGGCTGTAAGTCCTGATCAGTAGAAGATGAGTAATGTCATGTATTTACAAAGTTACTCAACTTTCTAAAATATAATAATTTGATACTGTATGTTAACTATAGATGGACATACACTTTAAGTTTTATTGTGCCTTATACATTTAGTAACACTTAAGCCGACACTTAGAATGTAGCTGTTTTCTGTTGAATCGGTGCCTAAGGCATGCCTTGTTGTAGTGCACTATGGGGGATGTGGAATTGACATTAGGCAAGACTGGGTGGGGGTTGGCTCTGTATTTAATGCAGATCAGCATAACCATAACTTTATAAACACATATTCTGGTTGTAAAAACATAGACCATGGACTATTTTTACAGGTTTTTATTTTATTTTTTTACCATCATGCTTTACTTTAAAGTGGTTGTACATAATTATAAAAACATGGCTTCTTTTTTCCTAAACTCCGCCACACCTGTCCATGGATTGTGTGTGGTATTGCAGAACAGTGCCATTCACTTCAATGAAGCTTAGCGGCAATACTAGACACAGAATTAATGCACATGTTTGGCGCTACCATGTTTCTAGGATTATGTACATATGGATCTCATATTGAGTTCTTAAGTCCTCATCAGAGTAGGAACCAAATTAATCAGGATCAGAGAGCGGATTCGCTCAATCTTCTAGCCTATAGTATACAATAGTTGAATCAATTGGCTTATTGCTTTTTTTAGTTCATCGAAAAAGAACCTCGACTTAGTAAATTGATCTGAATAATGTACCTTAAAGTGTTTGTCCAGGCACGGACAACTGATGACCTATCCACAGGATAAATCATCAGTATATGATTGGTGGGGGTCCGTCACGCAGACCCCGCACCGATCAGCTGCTCCGGCTGCCTCCAGGCACCGGATGTCCAAGCCAGGAGCAGATGGCTCCAGTCACGGACTGGCGGCCCAGCTGCAGTGCTGCAGCTCTGCTCCTATTCAAGTGAATAGGAGCAGAGTTGTTGTTCTGCAGCACGGATGCAAGGCAGTGGTCAGAGACATCTGCTTTTTGCTCAGAATACTGAATAATATCCAGCGCCCGGAGGCAGTCGGAGAAGCTGATTGGTGCTGGGTCCGGGTGGCGGACCCCCACCGATCATATACTGATGACCTATCCTGTGAATAGGTCATCAGTTGTCCGTGCCTGACAACCCTTTTAATGGTGGATGTCAAACCAATAATGTAGAGGCAATTCCTAGATACTCAACTCCAATTCCTTGCCTTGATTGGTCTCACCCTTGTGGCTCCTGTATCATCCTGGACCTCGCAGTACCTCCTGCCAGACTATTGAGCTTTCTGCTTGTGGTCTAGTTTCCTCTCTGCCTCACATTACTGCCAGTTGCTGTTTATCTGTGAATCACTTATCATGACCACATTTCTGCCTCACGTAATTACCTATTGCAACGTCCACAGTGACGGACCGTCATTCTTACCTGCCCCCCCAATGGCTGTGGCCATGGACGAGTGAGTGCTGGGCGGCATCTCCCTCCTGAGAGACTCCGGCACTCACTTCCGCATCGCTGCACTGGTTCCCGTAGCGTGCGTGCGCTCACGTCCGGCCTTATAGGGCCAGTGCACATACATGAGTAAGATCTGGAATTAGCCTATGATCCCCCTGAACTATAAAAAGGGCTCTTCCCTTTCACTCATTGCCTGAGCGTTGTTGTGTTTACCCATGTTAGTCTTAGCAAATGGTCCCTTAGTGTTATCATGTTCCCATTGTTCCTGTGCCCTACTACCTGTATCCTGTATCCCATGCTATATTTGTTTCTGTGCCTTAACCTGTAGGAGTCCTGTTGTGCCACCGGTCACGCCTGCTGATATACACCACGTCTGGTGTCTACAAGTTCATCTATGCCGAGCCTCTATTACTGTCTGGACTATTAAAGGTACTCTTGTACTAGGACTGTTGTTTGGCCAGCTGCTACTCCACTACGGCAGTGAGGCCTAGTGGGTCCACATACTCACTGATCATGACACCTATTGCTGTTTATCTGTATATAAAACTTGGACTTTTTCCTTACCACAGCCTTGTCTCACGTAACTACCTATTGCTGTTTATCGAAGTACCGAACCTGGAATGTTTCCTGACCACGTCTCTGCCTCATGAAATTACCTATTGCCGTTTCTCTATGAACTGAACTTGGACTGTTTCCTGACCACATTTCTGCCTAACATAACTACCTATTGCTATTTATCTATGTACCAAACCTGGACTGTTACTTGATCACTCTTAGTGTTTGAACCCTCCTGCCTAACCAATTCAACCACTGGACTACGCTTCTGCTAAAGTCCTGGACAGTCACATTAGATTATTGACTGGTCCCGCTGAAATTGGCAGGGTAACATTAATCTAACCTGATCTAATATGTGTGGCCAACAAAAAAAGCATTAGGACAGGCTTCGTAATGGAACATCACAGAGCAGCGAAGATGCTTTGGACAAGCAGAAGCCAAAATCAAAGCCAGATGCCCCAGAAGTCCAGGACCACGGAAGTCAGATGTAGCTCCAAATCAGGTATCATGTCGCCAAACTGCTGGTGGGACAAAGCATCAGGCAGGAGTTTCCCGAAAAAGTAGGATTTAAGGAACCCATCTGCTGGTGATATCAACAGGTGGCACTACTGCAGGCACAATTGAGCAAGACTGTTCATGAAGTGAAGGCAGTTGAGTAATACATCTATAAACTGTTTTATTCTCTCTCGTTGTAGTTAACTTAGTCCAATCAATTGGTCAAACAGGGAAAGAAAATCTTTACGAGGCAAGGATTGTAAAGTACAGTATATATCATGCAAACTTCTCAAATCAGCTTGAATTATGACCCAAGAATCTCCGCTCTGAATAAAGATTTCACTGAGCAGCTGGCATCACGTTCACTGCTAAAATGTTGGCAACATTTCCCACCAGACAACCTTGAATTAAGAATCAAAAGCAAATTGTGGTGTAAAGAGGCTTGGAGAAAATCTATAATCACTGCTAAGTGAGTTCATCAGTTATTTACCAGCCAAAGAAGTTCATTCTGTTTATAGAAAGCAGAACTGGTGACAAGAGGCATTGACTTTCGACCTTTGGTGTCACTGGAGCAGAAGAAGGGTTTGGCCAGAAATACGTATAAATCTCATAGAAAGTAATACAATGATATTGATTGTCCTGTGTTTGTTCAAGGTCATGAAACATCTCATAGAAGATGTTGTAGGAAACGGGCGTGAACATGGAAAACGTTCCTATAGAAATAGGTTAAAGGGGACATCCATTAGACGGGACTGCCGATGGGTATGGGTTCATGCTACTGAGACCCGTTTACATCGGCTAATATTGCCGGAGACTCACTCAATGCGTAGTAACACTAACTGGCCATATGGAAATACGTTTTATTGAATACTGATTCCAAATAATCAATACTTGACGAAAATTATAGAAATCGATGGCCACAAATAAAACAAAGTCCTCCTATGAATCTCTTTTTAGTTATTTCTTCGTTTTAGCTGTCTCTTGGATAGCCAGTTGACAATGTATATGAAATCCAGTAATGGACTGGGCCAACAGAGTAGCAGGGGATCCTCCAGTGGCCCAGGCTCTAATGCAATAATGGTCTCCAAATGTCCAGCAGAAGACAACCCCATTTGGAGAAGTCTTTGGAGCCAATCACTTGCCACTAGGGTATATTTCTTATGGGTTGATTCAAAAATACCCTATTAGACCTCATTGATGGCAGCCCGTTCCAGCACTGATCACTAGACATATAATTGTCACCACATAAAACCTCGAAAACTTTGAGTCTAGCCAATTTGTAAAACACACAACTCTTAGTCCACTTTGTCCTCCATATACATCTGAAGTTCATGTATTCATAAGTCCCATCAGGGAGGGATGAGGAAAAGTAAAAAGGTTCTTATGGATGGAACAAGACATTTCAGAACAATTCATCTGGAGGATTCTATAGAAGAATATGTCTAGCCATGTGTTCAAAATGTTCTAAACCAAGTCTTAGTCTTGTAGCAATAAAATCCAAGGGATGTAGTATTTAGGAGTGTTGTTTAGTGAATTGAGGTCTTATGGGCGCAGAGCAAATTTGCTAAACATAATATGAGTTATTTTGAGAAGTTAGGGCCTGTTCACATCAGCGTTCACTACGCTATTGTTTCCGTGAAAAAAAAACGTAAACCTAGCGTAACGGTGGCAAACTGAAACAAAAAACATTGAAATCAATGGCATTGCAAACAGAAACAATACTTTCCATTTGTCTTTCCGTTCATCTATTTCTCTGATGGAACAGATGAACGGAATGCCCAAACGGAAAGTGAACGCTGATGTGAACTGTCCCTTATTGTTTAATGTCACCATGACAGCTTTTCAGAACAAGGCAGCACCACATTCAAACCCTGATGTCCTCTGTTGCCACTAAAATACAGTAGGCCTAGGATTGGTGACATCACTCTGCAGGTGCAGTGACATCACTTAAAGTGAGATAGTCAACTGATCTCTTAACTGACTGCAAAAATCTGTCAAAGGAGAATTGTGAACCCTCTCAGCTAAGGTAGGCTTTGATGCTGCCCCTGCAAGCTGACAACAGCTGGGGCATAACTCTAGGGGGTGCAAAAGGCCCCTCTGCCCCATATGAAGAGGGCAGTACCATAAGTGATATGTGATAGTTAGAGGACCTTGTTACAGATTTTGCATTGGTGCCCAGGAGTTTCAAGTTGCGTCTCAGGACATCAGTTCCAGATTCAGAAGCCGAAGCTTCCAAGTACTAGGAAGACAGTATTCCCATGCAGCAAAATCTTCTTGCCATGAAGACTCAAGGCTCATGAACACTATCAAATTACGGAGCCTCACAGTCTCTGAACTGTACCGAGGCATAATAAGGCAGCTATAGGTGAGGCTCCATATGGAGGCACAAAGCGTGCAAGGACTCCACAATACTGAGCTGCAGGGACTCCGTGGACCTCCGTAATAGCGCCATATACATGGCTCTGCCTTACTGTATCACCTCTCATGTACTCTATAGTCTACTGATAAAATAAGACATTATAACCTGGTATCTTTATCCAGCAACCTCTTCAAATGACAAGATATTTCAAGTACAGTACATAGTAAAATTAGAAGCACATTTTATTTTTTGTTCTTCAGTTGTAAAGGTAAGTTGTCAAGCACACTTAGAACACAAGGCCTGTTGCTTGGGAATCAGGATCCCTCTCTTGTGCACAAGCATTTACTGGCTAATTAGTTCTCATCATCAGCCCCATGCTGACTGAAGAGATGAGCTCAACTGCATCTGAAAAGAGTATTTATATTACTTGTGCTGTTTTCAGTGGTTTCAAATGTCATCTAGATAGAAAAAAAGATAGATATGAGATTTA
>NC_134691.1:336039915-336080032 GCF_050947455.1 Rhinoderma darwinii
GATAGGGATGACAGGAACACTGAGACTCTGTCAAGGGCATCAGCTGATGAGAATTTCATTGTCATATGATTCCTCTCCCCTCAGATTTGTAATAATTATTGTTTCATCTTTACTTAATGATGATCTATAGCTATGTATGAAAATGTTATACATGACACAGTAGAAAACAAGTATGTGGTCACTGTGGATACATTTTTGTAGTGAGAAGGATGCATATTACATAGAATAGATATGAACAGATAATAGCTATAGACTCTAGCGCCAAAGTTCAGTATATATACCTCCGTATAATGTATATATATATAAATAATGCCTTCATATAAAGTGTGCATAAATAATACCTACATATACTATATATATATATATATATATATATATATATATACACACATATACATACACACACACACCACCATATACTGTATATATAAATTCCGGCACTTACTGTATATAAAAATTATTCCACCATATACTATACACATAAATAATAATAACACCATATACTGTATATATAAATAGCACCATATACTGTACATATAAAAAATACCATCATTAAATACTAGATATAAATATTATCTCAATATAATGTATAAATAAATACCACCACGTAATGTTCATAAGCTGTACACATAAATAATAGTACATACACTACACATATAAATACCACCATATACTGTGCATATAAATATTACCATATACTATACACATAAATAATATCACCATATACTATACACATAAATAATATCACCATATACTATACACATAAATAATATCACCATATACTATACACATAAATAATATCACCATATACTATACACATAAATAATACCTCCATATACTGTATATATAGATGCTGCAATTTACTGTATATGAAAATTATTCCACCATATACTATACACATAAATAATAACTCCATTTACTGTATATATAAATACCACCATATACTGTTTATATAAATACCACCATATACTGTATATATAAAAAATACCATCATATACTATAGACATAAATAATAACTCCATTTACTGTATATATAAATACCACCATATACTGTATATAGAAATACCACGATATACTGTACATATAAAAAATTACCATCAAATACTATAGACATAAATAATATCTCCATATAATTTATACATAAATAGCACCATCATATACGGCATATTTAAATAATACCTCCATATAATGTTCATATGCTGTACACATAAATAATACTACCATATACTACACATATAAATACCACTATATACTCTATATAAATAATACCACCATATGTTATACATACAAATATTGCCAGAATATACTGTATATAAATAATACCTTCATATACTATACATAATTATATGTGTAGTAAATAGCAGTATTATTTATATGTATAGTTATGGTGCTATTTATATATACAGTATATGGTGTTATTTATATGTATAGTAAATAGAAGTATTATTTATATGTATAGTTATGGTGCTATTTATATATACAGTATGTGGTGTTATTTATATGTATAGTAAATAGAAGTATTATCTATAACACCACATACTGTATATATAAATAATACTGCTATTTACTATACATATAAATACCACCATATACTCTACATATAAATGATACAGACATACACTGTAGACCCCTATAGACCCAATGGATACCAAAAGATTTCTTATGAAAACTGCCGGGCAGGTATACATTGCATGCTTTGAATTTTTGGGGGTGGGGTGATCAGCTTTATGTGCATGAGGTTTTGAAAACCTAATTCACATGTACTGTATTGTAATTTGTTGTGAATTCTTCGTGAGAAATTTGTTCCAAAAAGTTTTGGACAAATCCGCCACATCTGAACGTAGCTTTAGGGTATGTTCACATGAACTCGTTTTTTGCCGTTTCTTGCACCAATGTTTGTACTTTGGGCAGAGATGTTTACATTTTTCTGGACTGGGGGGACAGAGATGGTCCAGGCAGAGATGCCTCGGGCACCTACAAAAAGGTGAAGGTGGAGCATTCAAAGAAGAGGGAGTCTGCAGGGAAGAGCGGAGAAACTCACGTGCCCGCTGGGGACGGCGGGTGGGCATGGATGCCCGGACTGGTGGGCAGGCTTATATTCTCTCCTGGGAGCAGTCCCCACTTCACGCTGCTTGTACAGTCAACACAATAGTCAATAAGTGAGACGTCAGGTGGAGGCAGTTTTGAAATTCTGGTTGAGAGTCACTTTTAGGACAGATTATACGCTTGTCAGAAGAGGTAGGGACCCAGTGAGCATTTACAGGTTTGGAGGGAGGGAGCAGAAGAGAGGGGAAGCACAAGAAAAGTCTCATAGGCAACAGCATAAGGAAGTGATTTGAGAGAGAAAGTTTAACCCCTTAAGGACCGGGTCAATTTTGGCCTTGAGGACATGAATATTTTTTTTATGTTGCCTCTTTGCATTCCGATAGTCATAACTTTTAGATTTTTTTGTTCGATGGAGCTGTATGATACTTTGTTTTTTTTTGCGGGAAGAGTTGTACTTTATTTATGTGCCATTTTTTGGAACATATGCATTAGTATTTAACATACCAAATGACTGTTTATTATTTTATGTGTTGGGACTTATTTATTGTAAAAAAAAAAAAAAATGTGCATTTTTGTTTGTTGATTACAAAAAACATTCATTTTACTTTTATTTTTAATCCCAGGGTGGGATCTGGGAGGAAAATTGGATGCAATTTTTTGAGTTACAGTTAGACAAGGAGAGGGTCGTTGGCTGTACAGGAATGTGCCGTGGCCGGTGTCCTGTTATAAATGTCCTGTTCTAGAAAAGTATCAAATGCTTAATTCCCAGCTTTGAAGGTAACACTGGTATCAGAAGCTGGACAAGGTGACCTTATCACGCTGAAGTTGAGATCACAGTGATATCTCTGTTGGACTCCCGGGTCGTGTGGAATGACAAGTAGCGTTCCTATGTTCTAGTCCCCTGCTGATCTTCTTGAGTGGACAGTATTATGGAGAGTGCTATGCCTGCAACTCTGTGTATAAGGTTAGCGGTAATCTTATGTACTAAAGGAGTTGTGCCAACAGCACAATCCATTTTCAAGATGAACCCCCCCAAATAATGAGCTGTGGGAAGTTATGTATGGCCACTCATTTCCCCTGGAGACAATGGGTGACAATTCATGACATGGATGTTCTGAGATAAATAGAGTGGGAACAGCTCGTTGCAGCAGTACCCTACTATGTCTTAAAAAGGGGGACAAATAGGGCATAGGGACAGGATGACCCTTTTAAGTATTAGGACATATGGATGTCAAAGATAAGAGTCTACTTTTTAGAACCCCCCCCCCCCCATGACCCAGAGAGGAGAGTTATTACAAAGTACATACCCATGTATTAGAGCATTAAACTTCCCATGGTGATAGCAACTGATCGCCGGGTGGTTTAAGTAATTGTCCAGTTGTGGCTTGTTAGGGACAGGACATTGTACTTTGGCATAATTGGGTGTTAATGAAACTTCTCAAAGTGGCAAAACATGAGGATATACATTATCTTATTTATCACACCCATTGACCACTTTACGAAGACAACCCCTTTTTGACTGAAAACCGGGTCGATCACATGATCACCTGATCGCCGTGGGCCTGCTGATCAAATCCGCCAATGAGAAGTGAAAATCCGCAACAGAAACTGACATGATGTGGATCTAAAAAATCTGCACCGCAGGTCAATTTCTGTGACGAAAAATTTTGCATGTAGACAGGGCTTTCTTTTTTCATAGAGATAAAGAGTTATTTTTTAAATGATTTTTACACACAAAGTATTTGTTGTTTTCACAAGTATTGGGTTTTTAGTGTGTGACAAAGAGTAAAAATCACATAAAGGAACCCTAAAAGGGGCTAGAATTTGTTTATGATGTAATATAAAGTTTATTTCGATATTTCACATGACTTAGTAAGTGGAATTACGTCAGGACGAGGGATTTGGCCCCTTTGGCATGGCATTATTATAGTTTCTTTTTTTAAATATATTTATTTTATTATTATTTATTTTATTTATTATTTTATTTTATTTATTTATTTATTTCACCCTAGAAGTTCAGAAAAGACACTTGGGGCCCTTTTTTTTGTTAATAATAATTTTACCCTGCATATTTCCCACAGCATAGCTGCCCCAGATACAGGGGAAAACAGCCCTTATGATGTCACAGTTGTTGCAATCAGGTCAGTGCTGGATTTAGTTAGACCTAGCAGCTCTGTCAATTGGCAGTTGTTTTGGCGATCACGTGATTTCCAGGACTGACAGAAGCAGCGGCACAGAGATAGGGTCAAGGTCAAGGAGGATCAAGGTCAAGGAGGGTCAAGGTGAGGGGTTAACATGTGCGAAATCAACTGGAGATAAGCAGATCTCGATGTGTCTGGCAACTGCTCATCCCTGTGTCCCCCTTTAGACACATGAGGAAAAGAATCTGAAATGAGGGAAACTGTTCTTGGTCCACTTTAATCCAATCAACATTATGAATAGCACTTAGCAAATGATTTCAGAGATAACTTCATAGTATCGCCTAATCTTATAAACTTCCAATCTCTTGCAAACCATCTCTAACTAAACTGAATTCCCATTTGCATTATTACATTAGTTGGAGGAACCTCATGACATAATGTAAAAATTGTTTCTACAGAGTGAGTCAAAAGTCTGAAATCACCCAAATATCATAAAAATGTTATCATTGTATTCCAGATGGCGTCCATCAAGGGAGAGGGTGACATGGCATCGTTAATTACACATTGGTCTAATATATTATAGTAGTGATGGGATCAGTGTAACATTTTGTGATTAGTAGATATTGGGGTGATTGCAGACATTTGACTCACCCCCAAAAAGCGAATTTACCCCATGACGTCACAATAATATGTTTATTCTAGTCGGAGGAGCATACCGTATACAACATCATGCTGCTTCTATGAGAATAGCAGCGCTGTATGGCATGTTGGCATTACACCTGGCATTTCAAGTTTACATCATCGACCTGTCACTGCGTCAACCAGATTCTACTGACATAACATGGAACTGGAAGACCGGCAAACACTGACATTGGCGAATCTGAAAATGTTCTTTGCCGGTGTTTCATTGATTCCATTATTTGCATTTATGGAGACGTATTTGCCCCATATAAGACAATGGAGGCTGAAATAGGGATCTGTATTAAATTCAGCCTCCATTGTCTTATATGTAGGGAAATAAGGCTTCATAAAGGGAAATCAGTTTATTGCCGAAATTAGGGCTAAGGGAGCTTTCCCAGATTTGCTTCTTATTGTTTAACGTTGTTCCGGATTGAGACTTCCCACTATTAGCCACAGCTGAAAGCTACTGAGATGACCTCTGTTGTCCTAGCATTACAAGATTACTCGGGTATGGCGTTAGTAGTAGGCAAAGGTAGGCAGATGCCAGGGATGTCTGGGCTTGAGGGAATCATTACGATCTGGGTAAACTTGCTCTACACTTCTCAAGCCAACCCTAAATATAACCAATAATTTCAATGGGCATAATGCAATACTTCACTTTCCATGACGGAAAGTGAGTCTTTACCAAGGCGTTCCCTTGAAAATACATTTTTTTCAAAAGTAGGGGTTCCTTGCAGTGGGAACTCTGTGATCAGCTAAGAGCAAGGATCCTAATTGGGACCACCCAAAGCAGAGAGCCAATGTGGAGGTCATCTCTTGCCCAGAAGAACATATGGGGCCCTAGCAATACACAAAAAACTATTTATTTCAATGTGTACCATGTTATGCTTCAAATTCCATGAAGAAATGGGAGTCTTTACCAAGTGATGAAATATATAGGGGGGGGGGGGGGGTAATGGAGTAAGAGCAAAAGTCGTGTCTCATGGTAAGAAGGTTGTCCAAAGGGTCTAATGTCATTAGACCCTTTGGACAACCTTCCTACCATCCATTCTAATATCCATAGAGCCCTGTTGATCCACTGTATGGCAAAAGTTCTTTTTGCATACATAGGGGAGGTTTACGTTGGTATACCTTTTTTTTACATCAGTGAGGTTTCCGTTTGTCATCCGTTTTTCTCAGCCGTGTTTCTCCTTTCAAGCACTTCCTGGGTATATGGAATAGCGTAGTCAACTATTCAATGCATATTATCCAGTAAATAAAGTATAGAGTGCGAGATACCTTTTTTACAATTGGTCCCATTGGGCGACATAAGCCACTGTATGCCTATACAGTGGCAGACTTTGGAGTTGTCTGTCGAGGGTATACGTTGGGAAATACTCCCGCTGTGAACCTCCGGTTGAAGGCTCAAACTAAGTGTGAATAGAGTCAAAGTAGACAACCTCTTTAAAGACTTTCAGATAAGCTACTGAAGGAGTCCAGGGCTTTTGGTTGGACACCATAATCTTTCATCCTCTTTAGGAAGGTGGCACATATGAAATGGGGACCTATTTATTACACAGTCGTTATATTATAACTGTCTGCGAAGGAGGAAACTGGATGTAAGCCGTTATAAAAGACTTCTTCAGATGGAGAAATATTAAGTGTTCATGAATATAAATGATAGTCTTAATCATGCGCGGTTCTTTAGGATTTACAAATGTCTCGTTCCTTACTTCGAGAAAGGACAAACATCATTTGTGTCTGGAAATAGTCACACAATGTTGTCACGCTGAAGTTCAAATCACAGTAGTCTCTCTGTGGGATTTCCATGTCAATGTTTATTACAAATTAGCTGCTTGTCAAAAGAAATATTACATTTGACTGATAATCTTATTAAAAAATGGGGCAACAGTCTAAATCTCCGGCTGTGACACGCAATTTTTGTTATCCTCTCAATGGTAACGAAGAATTAAAGAACACAATAACCTACATACTTGAACCTTGGGAGAAAGTTACCGGGCATAAAAAATATCAATTAAATGTTAATGGCGAAAATGTGCTCTTTAAATACGTGACGGGAACTATGTTCAGATAGATAACTAAGCAGCTTGTAATTCCCCAGAACTGTAAAAGTTCAGGAGCAGAACATTTCTGTTACATATATAATGTTGATAGCTCAGAGCATTATAAAGAGATACAATAATGATTTTGTTTTCGACTTTTGAATGTTCTTAAAGTCAAGTTCCTCTTGTTGCCTCCTGATCACCATTGGTTCTACAGTCAGAAACTGTAACATTCCGTATTTTTTTTTTTTTTTCGTTCATGGTTTCTCATATGTAGATACATATCTTGTAACTACCTGGAAACCATCAACAAGCAGGCTTTATTTATTATTTTATTTGTACGCTAATTATGACTTGCGTGGATAAACCGGGTGGATTGCCTCATTACACATGAGCACCTAACGAACATCCAAAAAGTGTTGTCCGATTAACAACCGGCGGGTTTTGGACTTAAATAATTAGAGACTTTTTGGCGATTTTGCAAAGAAAGTGATTTAATGGTCCAAATATTTTTATTGTTGATTATTATTATTATTATTTTTATTATAGGTAAATTGTACAAATTTAAATTTGTAGTTTTTCTAATTCTCACTAAAATGAAGTCTTTTTAAATTGGTTCCCCATTTTGCTTTGGTCATTTTGACGTATAACATGTATAGCTTTGGGTAATTGGGTGGGTTATTGGTATGGTTTGGCAAGGGTGGTATGTGTGTGTTTTTATAATTTATTTATATTTGCTATATTTATAGATACATATATACATATATACATATACATACATATATATACATATATATATATATATATATATATGTGTGTATGTGTTACTATAATTATTTTCTTATTATTATTATTATAATTTTTGCTTGTTTGTTTTTTTTTCTTTTTTGTTTTTTTTTAACATATGCCCCGAAATGTTCTAAAAGACCTTAGGGGTCATATGGTGCTGTGTGAAAGAGAGAAGACAGAAGTAATAGTAAACCACTTCTGTCTTCTCCTGAGGGTGTCCGGATGTAAGACAGCCTAGGAACGTACTTGCTCCTGCTAGTTTTCTGGAGATGGGGCATTAAATCTTCTCTGTACCTGATGTGGAGCCCTGGACCACACATGGTACCTTTACAGTGCATGGTTCTAAACTGGTTAACTAATTCTTAAATATTTTAATGTTTAGCTGGATCTCCTGCCAAAAGTTTTAAAGTAGTGGCAGGAGACACAACCAAGAGAGTGGTCCGGTTGTCCTTTGCTTCTCCCATCATCAACTTTTTGGTGCGAGACATGGCTGCACTCATTCCACTTGCTGATGTGATTAAGAGACGACATCTGGTAGTTCCTTCTTAAAGGAGTCTGTATGGGGACAAACACCCAATAATGAGCCAGGTTACAGGGGGAAAGAATTTCAACTCAATTAAGATATGGAGTTTATGGACCTCCAATGACAGAACATGACATGGTGGTGGATTTCCTTTTCAACTTTATGGGAACCCTACTCTTGTTAAGATCCTTGGGTGATCGCTCTAAGCTTTGGCCAAGGATCCCCACTTGTCCTTGACACTTGCAGGACCTTCCCGCTTGGTTAGGAAATGGTCTGAAGGCTTTTAGGGAGCAACTCTCCATCCAGGATCAAAGACAAAAGGTGCTACTCTATGACATCCATAAAGGGCACATGGACAGAGGTTGTTCTTCATGGGACAACTCCTACAAGTGGATTGGCCTATGCCTTTTAGTGTATATTTTTCCTTCCTCTGGATCAACCCGGGGTAGACTAGAATTCTCCTTTTTGGTTGAACTTGATAGATATCTTAATACTTAATATTCAATTTTAATTGTATACTATGTAACACCAAGGAAACAATGTACCAAAGATTCTATGTAAATGATGTCAATTCGACGGTTTATAAAAAATTCTGTTGTTGCAAATAGTTTTAGGGATTTTATGCTTAGAATAATAGATTCAAATTTATAACCTTTATACAATACATCAGACGGACGAAAATCCATAATGTAATTATTTTATGATTAATAAGAGGCAAATGGCTACACAATCTATGTATTACTACTCCATCACTGTCCCCAGAACTCCTTGTACTAACTGTGCGATAGATTGTCAATAATACAGAGCTTCTTAATGATCTGCTATGTCCTACAATGTCACACATGGGAAGGCTGTGGGCCCGTATCTGAGGTTGTCCACTGGGACAGGGACTATTAGGGTATGTTCACACGCAGAGTAAAAAAAAGGCTCAAAATACAGAGCTGTTTTCAAGAGAAAACAGCTCCTGATTTTCAGACGTTTTTTGAGCCACTCGCGACTTTCGCTGCGTTTTTTACAGCTGTTTTGGGAGCTTTTTTCACTAGAGTCTATGGAAAACGGCTCCAAAATCTTCCCAAGTAGTGTCCTGCACTTCTTTTTCGCGGCCGTTTTTTTACGCGCAAAAAAACGGCGCGAAAAACGCTCCGTCGGAACAGAACGCCGTTTCCCATTGAAATCAATGGGCAGATGTTTGGAGGTGTTCTGCTTCTGATTTTTCGGGCGTTTACGGCCCGAAAAGCGGCCAAAAATAGGCCGTGTGAACATACCCTAAGAGGGAAAGCCTAGTGGTCAAGTTATAAAAATAATAAACTGTGGAATTCAATACAAATGTTATGCATATAATGTTCTTGACCCCTTAATGACCAGCCTATTTTAGGCCTTAATGACCAAGCCATTTTTTACGTTTTTCCATTCAAAGAGCTAAACCTTTTTTATGTTTGCATTGACGTAGCTGTAGAAGGACTTGATTTTTGCGGTTGTATTTTCCAATAGCACCATTTTGGGGAATATATAATTTATTGATTAACTTTTGTTAACTTTTTATGGGGTGGAATAGAAAAAGACCCAGCAATTTTGACACTCTTTTTTGCGTCCTTAATTCACACCGTTTACCGTGTGGTATAAATAAATAAAATAATAGCTTCATTCATATTTTAAGAGCCATAACCGCCTATGCAGTTGTATGAGGGCTTTTTTTTTTGAGGGACAGCGTGTCGTTTTTATTGGTACCATTTTGTAGTACATGCAACTTTTTGATCATTTTTTGAAGGCGGGATGAACAGAAAACAACAATTTTGGCATGGTCTTTTATTTGATTACGACGTTCACCGTGCGGGTTAAATAATGTAATAGTTTTATAGTCGGGGTCGTTACGGACGTGGCGATACCAAATATGTGTAATTTTTTTTTTGTTTTTTCATAAAAAAGCATTTTGTAAGGGGAAAAAGTGGGTTTTTATTTTTTTTTTTACTTGGGATTTTGTTTTTATTTATTAAACTTTTTTTCAACTTTTTTTTAGTCCCACTACTGGACTTCACAATGCGATTATTTGATCACTTTTATAATACACTGCAATACTTCTGTATTGCAGTATATTACTGCCTGTCAGACAAAACTGACAGGCATTGACTAGATATGCTGTGTTATAGAGGAAAAAAGGGAAGATGCACGGCACCACCATAATGCAGATAAAAAGGATCACCAGATTAAAGAGAGGGGGGGATGAGGTGTATGCTCACCTTGATAGGTCGTGCTTGGTCAGCCACAACACTGATGCCTGCAGTGGTATTGAGAGATAAGCTGCTGCCCAGGTCAGATCCAGGAGAACAGACAATGTTACCGCCAAGAAATGGTGGAAAAAAAGACCAGAACATTTTTTGACCTATAAACGGCGCTGCTATAATAAAATTGGAGAGGTCGATGAATGTAGATAAAGTTTTAATAGGCTACGCTTTACGACATCGAACAGAGCCAGTACTGGCACACCGCGGCCGCCGTAAAAAAAAAACCCTATGGGCGGTCACTAACGGGTTAAAGCTTCATGGACCTATAATGTAAAAAATAAATAGTTAACCCCTTCAGGAACACACATTGCTTTTATTTTGATGTCCAACTTTTTTTTCTTCTGCATTCTTTTAAGGTCTTGTTTGTTTTTTGCGGGACAAGTTGTGCTTTCTATACATATTATTTTGTGGTACATACAGTGAAGGAAATAAGTATTTGATCCCTTGCTGATTTTGTAAGTTTGCCCACTGTCAAAGTCATGAACAGTCTAGAATTTTTAGGCTAGGTTAATTTTACCAGTGAGAGATAGATTATATATATAAAAAAAAAAAAAAAAGAAAATCACATTGTCAAAATGATATATATTTATTTGCATTGTGCACAGAGAAATAAGTATTTGATCCCCTACCAACCATTAAGAGTTCAGCCTCCTCCAGACCAGTTACACGCTCCAAATCAACTTGGTGTCTGCATTATAGACAGCTCTTACATGGTCACCTGTATAAAAGACTCCTGTCCACAGACTCAATGAATCAGTCTGACTCTAACCTCTACAACATGGGCAAGACCAAAGAGCTTTCTAAGGATGTCAGGGACAAGATCATAGACCTGCACAAGGCTGGAATGGTCTACAAAAACATAAGTAAGACGCTGGGTGACAAGGAGACAACTGTTGGTGCAATAGTAAGAAAATGGAAGACATACAAAATGACTGTCAATCGACATCGATCTGAGGCTCCATGCAAAATCTCACCTCGTGGGGTATCCTTGATCCTGAGGAAGGTGAGAGCTCAGCCGAAAACTACACGGGGGAACTTGTTAATGATCTCAAGGCAGCTGGGACCACAGTCACCAAGAAAACCATTGGTAACACATTACGCCGTAATGGATTAAAATCCTGCAGTGCCCGCAAGGTCCCCCTGCTCAAGAAGGCACATGTACAGGCCCGTCTGAAGTTTGCAAATGAACATCTGGATGATTCTGAGAGTGATTGGGAGAAGGTGCTGTGGTCAGATGAGACTAAAATTGAGCTCTTTGGCATTAACTCAACTCGCCGTGTTTGGAGGAAGAGAAATGCTGCCTATGCCCCAAAGATCACCGTCCCCACTGTCAAGCATGGAGGTGGAAACATTATGTTTTGGGGGTGTTTCTCTGCTAAGGGCACAGGACTACTTCACCGCATCAATGGGAGAATGGATGGAGCCATGTACCATCAAATTCTGAGTGACAACCTCCTTCCCTCCACCAGGACATTAAAAATGGCTCGTCGCTGGGTCTTCCAGCACGACAATGACCCGAAACATACAGCCAAGGCAACAAAGGAGTGGCTCAAAAAGAAGCACATTAAGGTCATGGAGTGGCCTCGCCAGTCTCCAGACCTTAATCCCATCGAAAACTTATGGAAGGAGCTGAAGATCCGAGTTGCCAAGCGACAGCCTCGAAATCTTAATGATTTACAGATGATCTGCAAAGAGGAGTGGGCCAAAATTCCATCTAACATGTGTGCAAACCTCATCATCAACTACAAAAAACGTCTGACTGCTGTGCTTGCCAACAAGGGTTTTGCCACCAAGTATTAAGTCTTGTTTGCCAAAGGGATCAAATACTTATTTCTCTGAGCACAATGCAAATTAATATATATATAATTTTGACAATGTGATTTTCTGTTTTTTTTTTTTTATATAATCTATCTCTCACTGGGAAAATTAAACTAGCCTAAAAATTCTAGACTGTTCATGTCTTTGACAGTGGGCAAACTTACAAAATCAGCAAGGGATCAAATACTTATTTCCTTCACTGTATATCATCTTTATGAATTTAATTTTTGGGTATCTATCTATCTATCTATCTATCTATCTATCTATCTATCTATCTATCTATCTATCTATCTATCTATCTATCTATCTATCTATCTATCTATCTATCTAATATCTATCTATCTAATATCTATCTATCTATCTATCTATCTATCTATCTATCTATCTATCTATCTATCTATCTATCTATCTATCTATATATCTATCTATCTATCTATCTATCTATCTATCTATCTATCTATCTATCTATCTATCTATCTATCTATCTATCTATCTAATATCTATCTATCTATCTATCTATCTATCTATCTATCTATCTATCTATCTATCTATCTATCTATCTATCTATCTATCTATCATCTTCAGTCCACAAAAAATTATCCCAAAGGTCTTGTGGGTTATCTAAATGGTTTTTTTTTGGCAGATGCGAGATGATCCTTGTGTTCTTTTTGGTCAGTATTGGTTTGTGCCGTGCAATTCCCCCATGGACGCCATTTTTGCCCAGTGTCTTTCTTATTGTGGAATCATGTACATTGACCTTAACTGAGACAAGTGAAGCTGGCAGTTCTTTAGATGTCCATCTGGATTCTTTTGTGACCTCCTGGATGAGTGGTCAATGCGCTCTGTAAAATTTTTGGAAGGTCGGTCACTTTCATGAAGGTTCACCACTATTCCAAGTTTTCTCCATTTGTGTATAATGGCTCTCACTGTGCTTCAATGGAGTCCCAGGATCGATCTATCTATTTATCTATCTATCTATCTACCTATCTATCTGTAAAGGATTTTCCAGACACAGGTTCTGTGTCGACGCCCGTGGGCAATCAGTCTGCACCTGCTTCTATGTCTGTGAGACTGACTCCATCTTCCACCTCTCAGGATGGCAGGCTTAGGAGTGGGAGAGCCTATCACAGCCTGGCCAGACGGAGCTAGTTCCCGCCCACTGTCTATTTATACCTGCCTTTCCTGTTCCTCCTTTGCCTGTGATTCTTCTATGCTTGTTTCCTGGCCTTGCTGCTGCGGCTTGTACTACTGATCATCTGCTTGTTATTGACCTTGGCTTTCTGACCACTCTCCTGCTCAGCGTTTTGTACCTCGTGGTTTGACTCGGCTCGTTCACCACTCTTGTTGCTCACGGTGTCTCCGTGGGCAGCTGCCCCGTTTCCCTAGCTTCTGTGTACCCCTGTCTGTTTTGTCTGTCTTGCACTTACTGAGCGTAGGGACCATCGCCCAGTTGTACCCCGTCGCTTAGGACGGGTCGTTGCAAGTAGGCAGGGACTGAGTGGCGGGTAGATTAGGGCTCACCTGTCTGTCTCCCTACCCTGTCATTACACTATCTATCTATCTCATATCTATCTGTCTGTCTGTCTATCTATCTATCCGAATCTATCTTTTTTTAGCGTTCATTTTTTTCTTTGGCAAATATTATGCTATATTATCTAGTTTTCCAGCAATGTTTTTCTTGAAATGTTTTCTAACTGAATAAATAAAATGACAATTAAATTAACAACATTGAATTATGCTGAGCTTGGAAGTATAATCTAATTTATATAACAGGTTTATGAAAAGCAATGCAGTACATCCTGTCAACATATGGACTGCTGTCAATTTTAGCATGTATTTAAATTCATACCGAAAAAAAATCATCATCAACTTTTCTATGCATGTTTCTTTTACAGCTATTTTCAATGTTCAAAGTTAGTGTTATATTTTTTTCCATTTTTTTGTATCTAAATCAAATAAACAAATAAAATATATCTATATATAAATATATAAACCATATAAATAGAGTACAAAAAATGTTGACATTAGAATTGTAAAACAAGAATAATTTTATATATATATATATATATATATATATATATATATATATATATATATATATATATATATATATATAAACCTTTTTCTCTATAAATATAGTAAAACATATATATATATTTTACCAAAAATGTAAAAAAATCTAAAATATGAAAATGTATGTTTATGTTTTTTGTTTACTTTTGTACTTTGAGAATTTTGATGTTCATTTTTTTTTAATACTCTTACTATATTTAATTTATTTTAAATGTCTAGAAGAAAAAAATGTAATTTTAATTAACGTTTTTATGACTTTAGACATGATATTTGGTTGCATAAATTGTACAACCCTCGGAAATAAGTGAACAAACAAAAAAGACTTTAGTACATTAGGAAAAAAAAAATGGTTGTGAGCAGCTGAACATTTGCCTTTTTACTTTTCGACCTAAAAGGCATATTTTCAAGTTTATTTATTGATTTAATCTACTGTGTGTATATTCAGTGCAGAGGTTGCTTGTCAAGCCTTTCATTTGAGAACAAATGCAAAACAAGTAAAATTTAATGTGTGCTTGATTTGTCTTCTGATTATGCTTGTCAGTGCACTGCTGTGATTGAGATTAATTTTACATCTGCAAAGCAATACCTTGAATTGGGCTTTGTTTGTAGTTTTGTGCTTTTGCTTTTTCCCCTTTAACTCCCACCAATCTGTAGCCATATCTTTTGTATGCTCAGAGCTTTGTAGCTGCTTTACAACATTTGTGGTAAACAGAATAAGCAAAGTATTCAAAACAAATATTTTACACATATAAAATTAAAAAATATCTAAAAATTAAAAAAAAAAATTCAACTGTATTACATTTTTTTTGTCTAATTTTGGGACACATAAAATTTAGTAAGTACTATAAAGAAAGAATAGTTTAGAAAAATGTATAAAACAGTTATTTATAAATGGTACAAGTGTTAAATGAGTGTCGGCTAGTGATTAATATAGTCTGACCATGTGTCTCCTAAAACAAACCAAGTGGACCCAACAGAAGACTAAGGAACTACTGCAATCTAGCGATTGGCAGACTGGTTGGGCCATCATCAATCGGCCATTGATGCGCTTTTTGGGGCTGTGTTAATAATTTTTCTATACTGGACATGATGGTCTAAAATTTGGGATTTTTTGGATGTAGGTGAATTTTTGCGTCTTGGAACATTTTTTAAATTTAGCGAGTACTACAGATAAATCAAACCTTATGCCACCAATGTCTGTCGTGTGGCAACCCCTACCACACAGGATAGTATTGGCATCTGAGCTTCTTTCATCAGTCTGCCTATCTCTTCTACTTAATAAAATGTATTTTGCAACAAAAGTTTAAAAAGTCCCTAGAGGCCATTTTGATGGGCCAAGATAAAGTTGAGAACATAATTCAAAGCGTTGTGGGATTCATCCTGCCTAAGAGCTCTCCCTACTGTGGGGGAGAAGAGGTGACCACCTTTTTGGGTTTCCAAATCCAATGGGTAAGTCTTTGCTTAGGCTTCAGGACACTTAAGACTTGTGCACATGAATGTATGATGGCTCTGTACAATATCTGAATTGTATCTAGCCCCAATATGGAACCCATAGACTTCTGCAGCACCCTACTGTACCTCCGTATGCCTTTAATTTCATAGGAATCCAACAGGATGCCATATTATGGAGATAATTTCCTCTAGAAACAATATGGTGCATACGGAGCAGCATATGGTGGCACATGTTGCACTTATGCCTCTGCTGTGTGCATGATGCCTTAGGTTGGGGCCATATGGAGACTTTTTGTAGCATGAGTTTCAAATTATAGCTACGGTTTTACCGAGTAGTTAGGAGTAGTTGCTCCTCATCAGTAAAGATTAGGGTTCTGGTGGGTTATATGAGGTTCCAGAATCCCAAAACAGTCCGGTCTACAATGGGTATCTCTGGTTTGACTGGTAAACCGAGTTGTGTTCCAAAGCTCGATAAGGGGTCAGACTTTGACTTACAGAATAGCTACCTATAGGTGGCACTAGATCGTTTCTTAGATGACAGGCAACAGATACAATATGCCATGTAACATGATTGCAGTCATTTTCCTGTGTGCTGCCCCCCTTTTTCTCCACCGGATATCCTATCCCTGTGACCATGGAATCTGGTCTCCTTACATATCTGACTATTCACAGACAATAATCCACATAGGGGCCTGGGAGAGAACAGGGTGGGGATGTTCCACTCATGAAGCCAGAAGCAGTTATAGAAGATATCTCCCAGACTTGGGCTAATGTGGGAGAATATGAGCACCAGCCTGGGGATGGAAAGTCAGAAAAAAGTTAGTAATGTCTATAGAGCGATGGGTTAGGCCGGTTAAGTGGAGTTTTGTGGGGAAAGTAGGCTTTAATATTGGCTGTTACCAGCTTTTTTTATACTGTGCATGAATTTACCTGGTTATTGGCAAAGCTGCCACATTAAGCAATGATAAGGAGTTGGGAATTGGTAGATTTCACATTTCGAGGTCTGAGAAAGTTACGTAAGTGACAACCCTTGTGGTTGGCCATATTAAGGTCATGGATTTTTTGTAGCTTTTCGGTGCAAAATCACCAATTTACAGTATAATGTTAGTGGATGGGGTTTTACAAAACTCCATTTACATGTAGATGATTTGTTCGCTGCAGATTTGAGTAAATGCTGCAGATTTTATCACATCCGTGGCAAATATGTGGTAAATCCATGGTGGAAAGATCAGGCTAAACTCAGACTAATAGTCACTTAATTTTTATTCAGTAGGACTTAGAAAAACTCAACAGAAGATGACAACACAAGGAGCAAAATGTTAACAATTTCTGGATTTTGTTAAATTATTTTATTTTTATTTATTTCACTTTTTTTGTTTATGTTCTGTCAGTGATTTTGAACTCCAGCCTTCATGATATCTAAACAAAAAGCTTTTTCTGTTTCTTTTAAGTCTTCACTATCTATAGGAGAATCGGTCCAAAAATAATTTTTCCGTAGCACGATTTAGTAGGACTTTTTAGCGCAGAAAATAGGTAGGACGGCTCGTAGCTTGTTTGCACATTTCATTAAAGTCATTTTTTTCTGTTTGTCACGCGTCTTTCAGAAAGATTGCAAATCCCGGGTGTTAAGTCACATGCACGGTATATTTATGTGTGATTTATAAGAGATTAAATGGAGGGCGCGTAATGACAGGGAACTAAATTAAATCAGGATATGAATGAGAACTGTTTGTAGGTGTTCAAGAAAAACCTGCTGCTATTGCGTAAATTCATCTACATTTACTGTAGGATATTATTTTTTATATTTAACCTTCAAAATTATTTTGTGAGAATAGATTGCCATGTAAAAAAAGAAAAAATACAAGCACTATCATATTTTTCAATTATAATTATTAAAAAAAAAAAAAACATGGGTTAATTAATTTAAACTTATCTAAAGGCGAAAAATATATTTTAACAAGCATGCACACCAGCGCCGTCTGATTATATTCTAATCTGCAAACCTAATTATCACCTTCTTATAAAGTACAAGGAAAAGCTTTGGAAGCAAATTAATGTAAGTTATCAGTAGGGCAGTTTGTTTCTTTCATAAATGATCTTCTTTTCAAAAAGAAATTGGTATAAGCTCCAATTATACAGAAAAGTTCACATCTGTTTTCCCCTATGATAGATAGATAGATAGATAGATAGATAGATAGATAGATAGATAGATAGATAGATAGATAGATAGATAGATAGATAGATAGATAGATATGAGATAGATAGATAGATAGATAGATAGATAGATAGATAGATAGATAGATAGATAGATAGATAGATAGATAGATAGATAGATATGTGATAGATAGATAGATAGATAGATAGATAGATAGATAGATAGATAGATAGATAGATAGATAGATAGATAGATAGATAGATAGATAGATAGATAGATAGATATGAGATAGATAGATAGATAGATAGATAGATAGATAGATAGATAGATAGATAGATAGATAGATAGATAGATATGAGATAGATAGATAGATAGATAGATAGATAGATAGATAGATAGATAGATAGATAGATAGATAGATAGATAGATAGATAGATAGATAGATATGAGATAGATAGATATGAGATAGATATGAGATAGATATGAGATAGATATGAGATAGATAGATAGATAGATAGATAGATAGATAGATAGATAGATAGATAGATAGATAGATAGATAGATAGATAGACAGATAGATAGATATGAGATAGATAGATAGATAGATAGATAGATAGATAGATAGATAGATAGATAGATAGATAGATAGATAGATAGATAGATAGATAGATAGATAGATAGATAGATATGAGATAGATAGATAGATAGATAGATAGATAGATAGATAGATAGATAGATAGATAGATAGATAGATAGATAGATAGATAGATAGATAGATAGATAGGAGACAGATAGATGATAGATAGATAGATAGATAGATGATAGATAAAACAAGAAAATAGGCAGAAAATAAGTGCTGTGTGTGTGTGTGTGTGTGTGTGTGTGTGTGTGTGTGTGTGTGTGTGTGTGTGTGTGTGTGTGTGTGTGTGTGTGTGTGTGTGTGTGTGTGTGTGTAACATCCATCTATCCACCCTTTTCCTTCAAAACAGCATCAGTTCTTCTAGGTACCTGCAAAGAGTTTTTGAAGGACTCGGCAGGGAGGTTGCTTTTCTAAACATCTTGGAGAACTAAGTGCAGATCTTCTGTAGATGTCGCTTCTTCAAATCCTTCTGTCTCTTCATGTAATCCCAGACAGACTCCATGATGTTGAACAACCTAAACAAACCTCACACCAAACCAATGGCGTATACAAGGGTCCCTCATTATAGCAGACAACCTAAAAGCGAACCAAAAAAAGGGACATGACCCTCAAAGAAATAGTATACTAATGATATACAAGAGTACAAAAATCTTTATTAAATATATTACACAATCACATAATACAGGATAAAAGAGGAACCATACACGGAAGAAAATATACAGCAGGGTCAGATGGAACAGACCATGGACACACAGAGTCAACCATCCAAAGATGACTAGAACACACACTAAAATAACCCACAGGAAAGAAAGTAAACGTGGCCACTGAATAGCCAAAAACCCACATGTAATCAAAATGCTGCCTAACTAGTAAAAAGTGATATATAGCTAGACTGGAAGAGCCCTAACAAAACATAAAGGCACACATGGCCAAGAGACTCAACCTAACCCTAGCAGCTAATAATAATACATAGAAATAAGAACTAGAGGCCAGCACATACCCTGGGACATGATGGAAAGGAGCCTCCTGACGAAGCCGGTCTACAGTGCGAAACGCGCGTCGAGGCGTTCACTCATCCATCCATTTTGGTACTTTTGCACCGCTTTCCATCATGTCCCAGGGTATGTGCTGGCCTCTAGTTCTTATTTCTATGTATTATATTATTAGCTAGGGTTAGGTTGAGTCTCTTGGCCATTTGTGCCCTTATGTTTTGTTAGGGCTCTTCCAGTCTAGCTATATATCACTTTTTACTAGTTAGGCAGCATTTTGATTACATGTGGGTTTTTGGCTATTCAGTGCCCACGTTTACTTTCTTTCCTGTGGGTTATTTTAGTGTGTGTTCTAGTCATCTTTGGATGGTTGACTCTGTGTGTCCATGGTCTGTTCCATCTGACCCTGCTGTATATTTTCTTCCGTGTATGGTTCCTCTTTTATCCTGTATTATGTGATTGTGTAATATATTTAATAAAGATTTTTGTACTCTTGTATATCATTAGTATACAATTTCTTTGAGGGTCATGTCCCTTTTTTTGGTTCGCTTTTAGGTTGTCTTTTAGACTTCATGATGTTGACATAGGTCTTGATGACATTGGTTGCATGTTTGGGGTCATTTTCCTGCTGCAGATTAAATTTGGAGCCAATCAGACACCTCCCTGATGGTATTGCATGATGGGTAAGTTTCTGCCTGTTTTTGTCAGCATTGAGTACACCATTAATACTGACTAAGTCCCCAACTCCATTTGCTGAAATGCAGCCACAAGGACCCTCCACCATGCTTCACTGCTGCCTGCAGACCCTCATTATTGTACCGCTCTCCAGGACCCTCCACCATGCTTCACTGCTGCCTGCAGACCCTCATTATTGTACCGCTCTCCAGGACCCTCCACCATGCTTCACTGCTGCCTGCAGACCCTCATTATTGTACCGCTCTCCAGGACCCTCCACCATGCTTCACTGCTGCCTGCAGACCCTCATTATTGTACCGCTCTCCAGGACCCTCCACCATGCTTCACTGCTGCCTGCAGACCCTCATTATTGTACCGCTCTCCAGGACCCTCCACCATGCTTCACTGCTGCTTGCAGACACTCATTATTATTTTGGTCTCCAGAACCCTCCATCACGCTTCACTACTGCCTGCAGACCCTCATTATTGTACCGCTCCCCAGGACCCTCCACCATGCTTCACTGCTGCCTGCAGACACTCATTATTGTACCGCTCTCCAGGACCCGCCACCAAGCTTCACTGCTGCCTGCAGACCCTCATTATTGTACTGCTCTCCAGGACCCTCCTCCATGCTTCACTGCTGCCTTCAGACCCTCATTATTGTATTGGTCTCCAGGACCCTCCACCATGCTTCACTGCTGCCTGCAGACACTCATTATTGTACCGCTCTCCAGGACCCGCCACCATGCTTCACTGCTGCCTGCAGACACTCATTATTGTACCGCTCTCCAGGACCCGCCACCATGCTTCACTGCTGCCTGCAGACCCTCATTATTGTACCGCTCTCCAGGACCCTCCTACATGCTTCACTGCTGCCTGCAGACACTCATTGTACCGCTCTCCAGGACCCTCCACCATGCTTCACTGCTGCCTGCAGACACTCATTATTGTACCGCTCTCCAAGACACGCCACCATGCTTCACTGCTGCCTGCAGACCTTCATTATTGTACTGCTCTTCAGGACCCTCCTCCATGCTTCACTGCTGCCTGCAGACCCTCATTATTGTATTGGTCTACAGGACCCTCCACCATGCTTCACTGCTGCCTGCAGACACTCATTATTGTACCGCTCTCCAGGACCCGCCACCATGCTTCACTGCTGCCTGCAGACCCTCATTATTGTACCGCTCTCCAGGACCCTCCACCGTGCTTCACTGCTGCCTGTAGACACTCATTATTGTACCGCTGTCTAGGACCCTCCATCATGCATCACTGCTGCCTGTAGACACTTATTATTGTACCGCACTCCAGGACCCTCCTCCATGCTTCACTGCTGCTTGCAGACACTCATTATTATATTGGTCTCCAGAACCCTCCATCACGCTTCACTGCTGCCTGCAGACCCTCATTATTGTACCGCTCTCCAGGACCCTCCACCATGCTTCACTGCTGCCTGCAGACACTCATTATTGTACCGCTCTCCAGGACCCACCACCATGCTTCACTGCTGCCTGCAGACACTCATTATTGTACCTGTAAAGGATCTGCCAGGCACAACTTCTGTGGATACTCCCATAGGTAATCAGTCTGCACCTGAGTCTTTGTCTCTGAGACTGACTCCATCTTCCACCACTCAGGATGGCAGTCTTAGGAGTGGGAGAGCCTATCGCAGCCTGGCCAGACGGAGCTAGCTCCCGCCCTCTGTCTATTTATACCTGCCTTTCCTGTTCTTCCTTTGCTTGTGATTCTTCTTGTGTTGTTTCCTGACCCAGCTAAAGCTTCTATCTATTTGATCCTGCTCCATACTGACCCTGGCTTTCTGACTACTCTCCTGCTCTGCGTTTGGTACCTCGTGCACTCCTCGTTTGACTCGGCTCGTTCACCACTCTTGTTGCTCACGGTGTTGCCGTGGGCAACTGCCCCTTTCCCTTTGCTTTGTGTTCCCTTGTCTGTTTATCTCGTGCACTTACTGAGCGTAAGGACTGACGCTCAGTTGTACCCCGTCGCCTAGGGCGGGTCGTTGCAAGTAGGCAGGGACAGAGTGGCGGGTAGATTAGGGCTCACTTGTCAGTTTCCCTACCCCGGCCATTACAGTACCGCTCTCCAGGACCCGGCACCATGCTTCACTGCTGCCTGCAGACCCTCATTATTGTACCGCTCTCCAGGACCCTCCTCAATGCTTCACTGCTGCCTGCAGACACTCATTATTGTATTGGTCTCCAGGACCCTCCACCATGCTTCACTGCTGCCTGCAGACACTCATTGTACCGCTCTCCAGGACCCTCCACCATGCTTCACTGCTGCCTGCAGACACTCATTATTGTACCGCTCTCCAGGACCCGCCACCATGCTTCACTGCTGCCTGCAGACCCTCATAATGTACCGCTCTCCAGGACCCTCCTCCATGCTTCACTGCTGCCTGCAGACCCTCATTATTGTATTGGTCTCCAGGACCCTCCACCATGCTTCACTGCTGCCTGCAGACACTCATTATTGTACCGCTCTCCAGGACCCGCCACCATGCTTCACTGCTGCCTGCAGACCCTCATAATGTACCGCTCTCCAGGACCCTCCTCCATGCTTCACTGCTGCCTGCAGACCCTCATTATTGTATTGGTCTCCAGGACCCTCCACCATGCTTCACTGCTGCCTGCAGACACTCATTATTGTACCGCTCTCCAGGACCCGCCACCATGCTTCACTGCTGCCTGCAGACCCTCATTATTGTACCGCTCTCCAGGACCCTCCACCATTCTTCACTGCTGCCTGCAGACACTCATTATTGTACCGCTCTCCAGGACCCTCCACCATGCTTCACTGCTGCCTTCAGACCCTCATTATTGTACCACTCTCCAGGACCCTCCACCGTGTTTCACTGCTGCCTGTAGACACTCATTATTGTACCGCTGTCCAAGATCCTCCACCATGCTTCACTGCTGACTGCAGACACTCATTATTGTACCACTCTCCAGAACCCTCCACCATGCTTCACTGCTGCCTGCAGACCCTCATTATTGTACCGTTTTCCAGGACCCTCCTCCATGCTTCACAGCTGCTTGCAGACACTCATTATTGTATTGGTCTCCAGGACCCTCCACCACGCTTCACTGCTGCCTGCAGACCCTCATTATTGTACGGCTCTCTAGGACCCTCCACCATGCTTCTCTGCTACCTACACACCCTCATTATTGTGCCGCTCTCCAGGACCCTCCTCCATGCTTCACTGCTGCTTGCAGGCACACATTAGTGTACCGCTCTCCAGGACCCCATACCCTGCTTCACTGCTGCCTGCAGATACTCTGGTCTCCAGCCCCTCGGTGAACAAACTACCTTCTCTTACTGCCAAAATATTTCACATTTTGACTCATCAGTCCAGAGCACCTGCTGCCATTTTTCTGCACCCCAGTTTCTATGTTTTCGTGCATAGAAAAGTTGATTGGCCTTGTTTTCACGTAGAAGGTATGGCTTTTTGGCCGCAATTCTGCCATGATGACCACTTCTGGCCAGACTTCTCCGAACAGTAGATGGGTTTGCCTGGGTCCCACTAGTTTCTGCCAGTTCTGAGCTGATGACACTGCTGAACATCTTCCAATTTTAAAGGGAATTAAGCATGATGCGTCTTTAATCTGCTGCACTAAGTTTCCTTGGCCGACCACTGCGTCTACGGTCCTCAACATTGCCCGTTTCTTTGTGCTTCTACAAAAGAGCCTGAACAGCACATCTTGAAACCCCAGTCTGTCTAAATATCTTTACCTGGGAGAGCCCTTTCTGATGCAGTACAACTACCTTGTGTCTTGTTACTGTGCTCCGTCTTGCCATGATGGACCAATGACATGAAACTGTCTTCCACAACCTCACCTTTGTAGCAGAGTTTGGCTGTTCCTCATCCAGCTGTTTCTGTTAATGACTGTATTTTAACCTACATATCGTGATCATTATCACCTCTTTGGTAGCATTGGTTAATCATACACCTGACTGTAATCCTACAAAATCTATGATTTTGTGCAAGTGTATCTAGAAGAATTGATGCTGTTTCGAAGGCAAAGGGTGGTCACACCAAATATTGATTTGATTTAGATTTCTCTTCTATTCATTTACTTGGTATTTTGTTAATTGATACAACAAATACTAATAATACTTCAATTTTTGAAAGCATTTTTCCAAAACTGCGCAAAACTTTTGCAGAGCACCTTTTTTTTATATATATATATATATATATATATATATATATATATATATATATATATATATATATATACATAAGAGATAGATTAGATATATATGAGATACTTATGCGACGTTTCAACCAACATACAGGGCCTTTCTCAAGCATCTGTATGTGCGCTGAAACGTCGCACAAAGATGGGTGAATAAAGTATCACTCTTTCCCCACTAAAATCAATTTTAGGTTTTTGTATAATCAGGAGGACTAATGTTTTTTGGTTTTTTTAGATACGGTAGATAGAAGCCAAAACTATTATAACATGAACATATATAAGCATTTGTATTGCAATTGTTAGAGAATGTCTTGTTTTATTTATTTAAAGAGAAATCATAATTTGGTATGCGGGGACATACAGTGTATTTTGCGGTCGTCCCTATATCCACTATAATATATACACAGGAAAATATCAAACTCAATCTTCAGAGGAAGGTTCTCACTTTTCTGCTTAATGTGGCATTTAGACGACAGACCCTCGAAGTCCTTAATTATAAAGAGGCATTGATTGTATTTTCCAAAACACAGCAGGAAGTGAGCACCAGAACACACCCGTCCCCTGACAGCAGAGCTGCATTAATAGTAATTGGCCACTGTCATTCTTCATGAATAATCCGGTGTACTGTGCACGGCCTACAAGACCCTGCACATGTGGAGCCTGTACAGACCTGGCAGCGAGGGAAGCAGTTCTATTATCAACCAGACAAGTCAAGAGAATAAAAAACATCTATCTATCTATCTCATATCTATCTATCTATCTATCTATCTATCTATCTATCTATCTATCTATCTATCTATCTATCTATCTATCTATCTATCTCATATCTATCTATCTATCTATCTATCTATCTATCTATCTATCTATCTATCTATCTATCTATCTATCTATCTCATATCTATCTATCTATCTATCTATCTATCTATCTATCTATCTATCTATCTATCTATCTATCATCTATCTATCTATCTCTCTCATATCTATCTATCTATCTATCTATCTATCTATCTATCTATCTATCTATCTATCTATCTATCTATCTATCTATCTATCTATCTATCTATCTCATATCTATCTATCTATCTATCTATCTATCTATCTATCTATCTATCTATCTATCTATCTATCTATCTATCTATCTATCTCTCTATCTCTCTATCTATCTCTCTATCTATCTATCTATCTATCTATCTATCTATCTATCTATCTATCTATCTATCTATCTATCTATCTATCTATCTATCTATCTATCTATCACATATCTATCTATCTATCTATCTATCTATCTATCTATCTATCTATCTATCTATCTATCTATCTATCTATCTATCTATCTATCTATCTATCTATCTCATATCTATCTATCTATCTATCTATCTATCTATCTATCTATCTATCTATCTATCTATCTATCTATCTCATATCTATCTATCTATCTATCTATCTATCTATCTATCTATCTATCTATCTATCTATCTATCTATCTATCTATCTATCTATCTCATATCTATCTCATATCTATCTCATATCTATCTATCTATCTATCTATCTATCTATCTATCTATCTATCTATCTATCTATCTATCTATCTATCTATCTATCTATCTATCTATCTATCTATCTATCTATCTAATATCTATCGATCTCATATCTATCTATCTATCTATCTATCTATCTATCTATCTATCTATCTATCTATCTATCTATCATCTATCTATCTTTTCTGTACATTTTGAGGTTTTACCAATTATTTTGTTAGACTTCATTGCTCATTGATTATATTATTTTTATACTGTGATGTTCCTGTTGTGTTTTCATAGAATGGGTTATGTGCTTCTTGACTTTGTGGTGCCGTGGGAGAACTTCAATCAAACTCATAGTTTCAATAATGATCGAGATTTTCCATGATATCATGAAATGACCAAAATTTGATATCAGATGCCAACTGCAATATGAAGCTGTGACGTGAGGTCATCACGACGATGGGAAGACCCCAGTGAAGAATGAGTTTTCTATTGAAATAGTTCAATTGAAGAGGTTCCTTAGACTACTTCTCTGGGAACCGCATTGTGGTGTCACAGTCAATGGCTGAAAAATATAACATGAGCAGAAGAAAAATACAAGGAAAAGAACGTGCTGGGCTTTTAAAAGACCAATATGTGCCGATAAGAGGACCTGCCCGTGTGCGGAGACCCTACCAGTCAGGGCGCGGTACGTAGAATGCTGTGTATCTCTCCACAATCAGTGCTTTTAAACAAGTTGACTTCCATTGACAAGTCTTTCAGCTCCACTTTGCTAGAATCAGACGTGTGACTGGCATGTAAATGTGATCAAACATCGTCCTATAGACAGGAACGCCTTTAATTTGCTAAAAAACACAGTGTTATTTATGCTGCGAACCCTGTATGCAAAACTCGTCGAAAACATTTGCGAAATATCATTTGCCTAGTGGCATATACAACAATTCTAGCTTTTTAGGTGGCAACACACATCTGGCATTTTGCAATGATTCACCCAGCTTAACCCTTAAAGCTCCCATACACATTAAATTCATGTCAACCAAACCACCCGATTTCGACAGGACCGGCTAACCATCTAATGTGTATGCAGGCATCACAATTCTCCATTTGTCAGGGGAAAGAAGGATCGGGCATGTTGAATTTCAAGGCCCGATCCTTTTACTTTTAGGGGAGATAAGCCGCTGCTTACTATCCTTTCCCCCATTCAAAACACATTCACGCCGAGCCGAACCGAGTACGTGTATTTGGGTGTGGGCGTCGGGAGAAATAGCTGTTGGTCGAATGAATGATTGGCCGACATCTATTGAAAGTGTATGGACCCTTTTAAAGTGGTATTCCCATCATAGAAAGTGATGGCATATGGCAAGGATACGCCATCACTTTCTGATTGGTGGGTGTCTGAGTGTCAGGACCTCCACCGGTCCTTCATAGGTCTTCCCTGCACAGCCGGGCTCCCGGCCACTCGCTGTGCAGGGAACTTCAATAAAGCTCCATTCAAGTGAATGGTGCCATGATGATGTTCAATGCACAATGGGTGACCGCGAGTGCCACTGTGAAAGGAAAAACTTTTAAAGGGGACACGGTGCTCAAATAGCGCTATGGCCCCTTCTATCTCAGGGTCAGTTGGGGTACTAGAGATATATCATCACTTTTTGTGATGGGAACATTATTTTAAAGGGTAACTAAACATTCAACATACTGTACTTCTGACATGTTATAGTGACATATCAGAAGTTTTAATTGGTGGGGGTCCGAGCACTGAGACCCCCACCAATCGCTAAAACGAAGCATCAGAAGATGCAGTGTGAGTGCTGAGCCGCTTGGTTTCTGTTCGGCTTTTTCCAGAAATCAATGTATCGGAGTACGGGCTCATAGACTTTCTATTGAGTCAGTACACCGCTACATCGATTTCCGGAATAAGCCGAATAGAAAAAAAGCGGCTCAATGCTCAGACGAGCGCTTCTGATGCTTCGTTTTAGCGATGGGTGGGGGTCTTAGTGTTCGGACGCCCACCAATCAAAATTTCTGACACGTCACTACAACTCGTCAGAAGTTTGTTGGGCGTGTAGTTACCCTTTAATGTTTGAAGCGTTGGCAATATTTTACTAAGATGTGGGATTTTTTTGTTGTTGTTTTTTTCTTCTTTTCGTAGACTTTTTGTTTTTCGAATATTATATTTGGGCTGCAGAACAGACACAATGCGTTGATAAGAAAGATTACTTCAATGTCTTGAAGATTTTCACTTATGGTATATCGACATTCAATGATGGTCTAGAACATCTTTCCATTAAAGAGGTAATCCCATTAACCTTTTCTCAAAAGAAAGCCCCACTCTGGTGATCAGCTCTACGCATGGGTTTGTTTGGAGGAACCTCCAGCATTAGCTAGTGGGAAGCTGCCAGTGGTCACAAGTTTTCCCGTGCAGCACCATACGTAGTATTACACAGCACCCATTCAACTGTGAGCAACCATGTAACCAAGTCCTCTAGAACTGGAGATGCTCTTTATAGTGGCTGTCCACTCTGTTAATGTCCATATGTCTAAATTCCCCATATTGAAAGAGGTGGTTCCTGATGGAGTAAACCTCTAAACACCAACTCTCCGATTGTTAAGATGGTAGGGCAGTCCGAATTCAGTTTGGTGCACCTTGCCTACTAAGTAGCACATCCAAATCCCTCAATGCAAAATATCAGTTTGACCTATCTGGTCATTGCTGATTCTGGGTGGTGGCCCCACGCTCTTTCACCATGTCATGTGAGTCTACTGTCAAAATAGCATTTATCTCATAGTTATTAAAACTTTATTATAATCTCTCGATATGGATGCCAGTGACGCCCTATACTCAGTACCCAGGGCACACGCTCCATCAGATGTGCCTCCCCTTCCTCCCACACGCCTAGGATCAATCCAACAAATACATTTGCTTTTACACCAATCCTCATTACCTTCTCCTGTGCCGCCGGTCAGATTGATGTAATGATCTTAGAACCCATCTCAAAACCTCCCCACTTGGTGCTCGCTTATTACGAGGGCATACATACTCAGATATGCCAGAAAAGACCCTTTAAGAAATCATTTTCTGATTTATTGAAAAAAAAAAAATAATACATTGAGAACATTGTGATGATTATGAATATTAGGGATAGATCTCGCTATGATGGTAAATTTTTTTTTATGGTTCTCCTCATTACAGTGGGTTCCTGTGTGTCAATCCCGAAAGATAATTGTTTGGACGTTCTTCTTATGGTGGAGTAAGAAGAGAATTGGGTTGTGTAAATTCAACCTAGTATTTTTTGGGATACTCCAAATATGTTGTCCCAACTGGACAACCCCCTGCCAACCTGCCCTCTTATGATTTACATACATCATATGGTGGGGATCCTGCCTCCTCCAGAGCAAAGAGCTACTACCTAGAATGGGTCCTACTTTTGAACACTGCGCGGTCACGTGTTACATGATCACCTATTCATTCGAATGGAAATGTGTGGCCATCTGCAGTTCTACACCAAGTGCCTTAGACGATTGGGTGGTTTCCTTCTGATAAGAGTTTTCTAGTTGGAATAACCCTTTTAAGAGTAACAGGGGCGCGGGGGTGGTGTAAGGTAATGACTTGTAGGGCCCATCCTCCATTTTATAGCACAGGAACTTGTCCCTCTTTAATATCATTGTGAAAAGGAGTACATCATCTGTTAGGTCTTAAGCAGGCCCTACATTACGGATTTCAGACGGACGTTTTCTGAATGTTGGTCTGTGAAGATCGTCGTTATGGACGACAATGCCATAAGTTAAAATGATCAATCTCTGATCAATCTCTGCCTTGATCTGTGGCCTGGTCTGAGCTTTTATTGATGGGATGAAGATCTGTCGTGTGGCCATGAACAACTTTACAAAGTCTGTATTCAACAACCACTGAAAATATCCAAAATGGCAGATCAACTTTTCCATAGATATTTGTCATGCTAGTTCACTAGTTGGGTTTACCCTTGAGAGACCATATTAATAACAAAAAATGTGATAAAACCAACCAGCAAGTAGTCCGCTCCAATGTTAGCTTCAGATAGGACTGTCCATAGCTAGACCTATTAACCCCTTTTGCGTTATGCATTTCACTAGCATGTCAGAAACAAGTCTTCTGAGAGGTGGGTCGATCTGACCCAGGATCAGGGGTGGCCTTAGGGGTGCGCGACCTGTGCGAGTGCACAGGATGCTGTACCCTCCCAGCACGTAGGGGGCACAACTGGGCTCTGCCTCTGCCATGTCCTCTGCTCTTAGTTACACACACGGAGGAAACAAGAGTCAAGGAGAGGAGGAAGCTCCACCCACAGCCCCGCCCTGCAAAAAACCTCTAAGCCTGTCAGCAAGGCGAGATGGTAAGTGCCTATGTGTGTATATATAAGTCTCTCTCTTTCTCTCTCTCTGTGTATGTGTGTGTATGTGTGTATATATATATATATACATATATATATATATACCTCTGTGTGTGTTTGTGGGTATAGTTATCAGAGTGTGTTATCTGTGGTGTTACATAGGACTGCAGGTAACATCTACTACATTATCTGTACTGGGTATATACTGCATGTGCCTGCGTGGGTATATACGGGTCTGTATGTGAATGTGTCTTTGTGCTTGTATGTATGTGCCTGTATGTCTATATATGTGTCTTTTATGTATTTATATATGTTCCGGTCTGTGTATTTATCGGCCGGTGTGTGTATATATGTGTCTGTACGTCTATATATTTACCTTTATGTGTATATTCCAGAATGTGTGTATATATATTTGCTTGTTTGTCTAAACATCTTCCTTTATGTATGTGCAGAATATATGTTTCAGTATGTGTGTGTCTATATATGTGGTTAATTTTTGGTTTGTGAAGGGGGCGGCAATAGAGAGCCCCGCACAGGGCGTCATCCAACCTAAGGCCAGCCCTGCCTAGGATGACGGGCTAACAACAAAATCAACATATTCTGCCCATTACAGTATGTCATGTCTAGAGACAATAGACTATACTTGGACCGAGCACCTATTTTTGAGAAGAACAGTTTCTCCATCGGTCAATCAACGGCCCAACACGCATATTATAGTAATTAGGCGCCGGCCCTTTAATTCTGAGTATCTTGAATTGAACTCTTCCTTCTGGTTTATTGTCGAAATCAGCAATAAGCGTTGAAGACTCTACAGCCGCTCAGTCGTCGTTTGAACTTTAAGAAAAAAAATCCCAATTGCCATTATTCAGCATTTTCATAGATGCTAATCAGACACAATTTTTCTTAACTCTCAACATCTGATGTGGGAATCCCTGTATTGTTTTTTCTCTCTCTTTATTACATGATGATCATCACTTGCAGACACGCTGTACTTTTAACAAGTATGCAAGGTCATCAATGATTTTGGATGAATACATTTTGATTGTGGAGCATGTGATCATAATTAGGTGTCTATTATGCATTCATTCTATTCTGTGTTTATCATACATACATTCATCATCTCATTGTTCATTTGCATACTTCATATTTTGCATATACTGATAGATTCTAAGTCTCTTTTAAAGTTTGAAAATAAAAAGTCATCTTGGGAAGTTGTTGCATGTCCACACGTTACTTCCCAAGGTATGTTCACACACGCGCGTGAACCCTGTATGCAAAACTCGCGTTTTTGCCCCGAATTAGGTCCGAAATAGCGGCTCGATAGCGTTGGCAAACATCTACCCATTCATTAGAATGGGTCTTACGATGTTCTGTGCAGACGGTCATTTTTACGTCAAAGAAGTGCCTGTCACTTCTTCAGACGTAAATGGAGCCGTTTTCCATGGACTCCATGGAAAACCAGCTCCATTTAACGTCCGTAATGGACGCAGCAAAAAGCGCATCAACATGCCTTTCGGCATCCAGCCCGACCTCCCTGGATGACGCGGCAGTCCATGTGACCGCTGCAGCCTGTGATTGGCCTGTGATTGGCTGCAGCCTGTGATTGGCCTGTGATTGGCTGCAGCCTGTGATTGGCCTGTGATTGGCTGCAGCCTGTGATTGGCCTGTGATTGGCTGCAGCCGTCACTTAGACTGAAACGTCATCCTGGGAAGCCGGACTGGAGACAGAAGCAGGGAGTTCTCGGTAAGTATGAACTTCTATTTTTTTACAGGTTGCTGTATATTGGGATCGGTAGTCACTGTCCAGGGTGCTGAAACAGTTACTGCCGATCGCTTAACTCTTTCAGCACCCTGGACAGTGACTATTTACTGACGTCGCCTAGCAACGCTCCCGTAATTACGGGAGCCCCATTGACTTCCTCAGTCTGGCTGTAGACCTAGAAATACATAGGTCCAGCCAGAATGAAGAAATGTCATGTTAGTAAAACAATACGCTCCGCAGCACACATAACATGTACATGACATCTGCGGACTTCATTGCGGAATTTTGAATCTCCATTGAAGTCAATGGAGAAATTCCGCAATGAGTCCGCAACCAGTCCGCCACACGTCCACAACAACCACTGTATGCTGCGGACACCAAATTCCGCACCGCAGCCTATGCTCCGCAGCGGAATTGTCCGCAATGTGTAAACGAACCCTACTAAAAAGCTGTGGAAGGCAATGGAGAAACGGGTCCGCTGCGGATTTCCGCTGCAGAGTGTCCGCAGCGGAATTCCAGAGCAATTCCGCCACGTCTGGCCATGCCCTTAGGAAAAACGCAAGCAGTTCAGCAACAACTTTGGCAGCGCGGTCATTAACTGCATGCGGCCTGACATTATGAAGATATAAGACAAAAAATACATTGTAATATAATAGCAGCCGTCTGTCCATAACAAACATTTCACCATTGACTTCTATTGAAAAATGACTTGCTGCGGTTTAAAAACGCACAGTGTGACCGCACCGTGTGGCCGCACCCTGATATCTCAGGCTGCACTCATATTGAGTTTTATTGAAACTCAAGTAACAGGAGAAGCAAGCTACTTCCTCCCTCATTAGCGTGAAATTCCTTGCTTGCAATTTGTGTAAAGAAAAAAATAACCTAATGCAGAACAAATTGAGATGAAGGTTTTGATCAGTCTCAGGCTCTGTTCACATCTGCATTGTAGTTTCCTTTTATAGTCTACCATGGACACCACGACGCCCAAAAGACCCCATTGACTTATAATGGGGTCCGTCAGGTCCATCGTTCCTATTCTACATTACTTGTTCTAAGGTTCCCTCTTTCTTTATTTTGCAAATACCTTAAACGATATGATAGACCGATTAACCCTTTCTAACCTTGCTCGGAAACAAAAAAAGAAATCTCAGTATTTGATAGGAAGGGTATTGAGTTTTGCATGTGCAGCATCAATATGCAAAACAATAAAACATAATCTATTATTTAGTATTTGATGATAAAATGTCTAAGGAAAGTCCTGTACATTATTTGCATGGAAGTGAAACATGTCTAAAACAGCAAATAAACAAGTCTCAACTATGCAAAATATAATGATGAGATCTAAGACTAAACAATGTAATGTACACCTTGTGTATCAATGGAAAGTGTATGATTTACATGTCAAAGCTGTAGAAGTTTGTATTGAAAAAGTTACCACATAGTCTGATATGTAGTTAAGCAAACCACTTGGGCTGAGTTCATACAGGGACGAGGTGATGAGAAATGCCCGAACTCCTGTATCAAAATAACGAATTGTAAAAGAATATAAAAGAATATAACTACTATAATACTGCCCCTATATACAAGAATATAACTTCTATAATACTGCCCCCTATGTACAAGAATATAACTACTATAATACTGCCCCCTATATACAAGAATATAACTACTATAATACTACCCCACTATATACAAGAATATAACTACTATAATACTGCCCCCTATATACAAGAATATAACTTCTATAATACTGCCCCCTATGTACAAGAATATAACTACTATAATACTGCCTCCTATATACAAGAATATAACTTCTATAATACTGCCCCCTATGTACAAGAATATAACTACTATAATACTGCCCCCTATGTACAAGAATATATCTACTATAAAACTGCCTGCTATATACAAGAATATAACTACTATAATACTGCCTCTATATACAATAATATAATTACTATAATACTGCCCCCTATATACAAGAATATAACTACTATAATACTGCCCCCTATATACAAGAATATAACTACTGTAATACTGCCCCCTATATACAAGAATATAACTACTATAATACTGCTCCTATATACAAGAATATAACTACTATAATACTGCTCCTATATACAAGAATATAACTACTATATACTGCCCCTATATACAAGAATATAACTACTATAATACTGCTCCTATGTACAAGAATATAACTACTATAATACTGCTCCTATATACAAGAATATAACTACTATAATACTGCCCCCTATATACAAGAATATAACTACTATAATACTGTCCCTATATACAAGAATATAACTACTATAATGCTGCCTCCTATATACAAGAATATAACTACTATAATACTGCCTCCTATATACAAGAATATAACTACTATAATACTGCTCCTATATACAAGAATATAACTACTATAATACTGCCCTTATATACAAGAATATAACTACTATAATACGGCAACTATATACAAGAATATAACTACTATAATACTACCCTTATATACAAGAATATAACTACTATAATACTGCAACTATATACAAGAATATAACTTCTATAATACTGCCCTTATATACAAGAATATAACTACTATAATACTGCCCCCTATGTACAAGAATATAACTACTATAATACTGCCCCTATATACAAGAATATAACTACTATAATACTGCCCCCTATATACAAGAATATAACTACTATAATACTGCTCCTATATACAAGAATATAACTACTATAATACTGCTCCTATATACAAGAATATAACTACTATAATACTGCTCCTATATACAAGAATATAACTATAATACTGCCCCCTATATACAAGAATATAACTACTATAATACTGCCCCTATATACAAGAATATAACTACTATAATACTGCCCCTATATACAAGAATATAACTACTATAATACTGCCCCCTATATACAAGAATATAACTACTATAATACTGCCCCCTATATACAAGAATATAACTACTATATACTGCCCTTATGTACAAGAATATAACTGCTATAATACTGCCCCCTATATAAAAGAATATAACTACTATAATACTGCTCCTATATACAAGAATATAACTACTATAATACTGCCCCTATATATAAGAATATAACTACTATAATACTGCCCCCTATATACAAGAATATAACTACTATAATACTGCCCCTATATACAAGAATATAACTACTATAATACTGTCCCTATATACAAGAATATAACTACTATAATACTGCCCCCTATATACAAGAATATAACTACTATAATACTGCCCCCTATATACAAGAATATAACTACTATAATACTGCCCCCTATATCCAAGAATATAACTACTATAACACTGCCCCCTATATCCAAGAATATATCTACTATAATACTGCTCCTATATACAAGAATATAACTACTATAATACTGCCCTTGTATACAAGAATATAACTACTATAATACTGCCCCCTATGTACAAGAATATAACTACTATAATACTGCCCCCTATGTACAAGAATATATCTACTATAAAACTGCCCTATATACAAGAATATAACTACTATAATACTGCTTCTATATACAAGAATATAATTACTATAATACTGCCCCCTATATGCAAGAATATAACTACTATAATACTGCCCCCTATATACAAGAATATAACTACTATAATACTGCTCCTATATACAAGAATATAACTACTATAATACTGCCCTTATAAACAAGAATATAACTACTATAATACTGCTCCTATATACAAGAATATAACTACTATAATACTGCCCCCTATATACAAGAATATAACTACTATAATACTGCCCCTATGTACAAGAATATAACTACTATAATACTGCCCCCTATATACAAGAATATTACTACTATAATACTGCCCGCTATATACAAGAATATAACTACTATAATACTGCCCCTATATACAAGAATATAACTACTATAATACTGCCCCCTATGTACAAGAATATACTACTATGATACTGCCCCCTATGTACAAGAATATAACTACTATAATAGTGCCCTCTATATACAAGAATATAACTACTATAATACTGCCCCCTATATACAAGAATATAACTACTATAATACTGCCTACTATATACAGGGAATATAACTACTATAATACTGCCCCTATATACAGGAATATATCTACTATAATAATGCCCCTATATACAGGAATATAATTAATATAATACTGCCCCCTATGTACAAGAATATAACTACTATAATACTGCCCCTATATACAAGAATATAACTACTATAATACTGCCCCCTATGTACAAGAATATAACTACTATAATATTGCCCCCTATGTACAAGAATATAACTACTATAATACTGCCCCTATATACAAGAATATAACGACTATAATACTGCCTACTATATACAGGAATATAACTACTATAATACTGCCCCTATATACAGGAATATATCTACTATAATACTGCCCCTATATACAGGAATATAACTACTATAATACTGCTCCCTATATACAAGAATATAACTACTATAATACTGCCTCCTATATACAAGAATATAACTACTATAATACTGCCCCCTATGTACAAGAATATAACTACTATAATACTGCACCTATATACAAGAATATAACTACTATAATACTGCCTCCTGTATACAAGAATATAACTACTATAATACTGCTCCTATATACAAGAATATAACTACTATAATACTGTCCCTATATACAAGAATATAACTACTATAATACTGCCCCCTATATACAAGAATATAACTACTATAATACTGCCCCCTATATACAAGAATATAACTACTATAATACTGCCCCCTATATCCAAGAATATAACTACTATAACACTGCCCCCTATATCCAAGAATATATCTACTATAATACTGCTCCTATATACAAGAATATAACTACTATAATACTGCCCTTGTATACAAGAATATAACTACTATAATACTGCCCCCTATGTACAAGAATATAACTACTATAATACTGCCCCCTATGTACAAGAATATATCTACTATAAAACTGCCCCTATATACAAGAATATAACTACTATAATACTGCTTCTATATACAAGAATATAATTACTATAATACTGCCCCCTATATGCAAGAATATAACTACTATAATACTGCCCCCTATATACAAGAATATAACTACTATAATACTGCTCCTATATACAAGAATATAACTACTATAATACTGCCCTTATAAACAAGAATATAACTACTATAATACTGCTCCTATATACAAGAATATAACTACTATAATACTGCCCCCTATATACAAGAATATAACTACTATAATACTGCCCCTATGTACAAGAATATAACTACTATAATACTGCCCCCTATATACAAGAATATTACTACTATAATACTGCCCGCTATATACAAGAATATAACTACTATAATACTGCCCCTATATACAAGAATATAACTACTATAATACTGCCCCCTATGTACAAGAATATAACTACTATGATACTGCTCCTATATACAAGAATATAACTACTATAATACTGCCCCTATATACAGGAATATAACTACTATAATACTGCCCCCTATATACAAGAATATAACTACTATAATACTGCCCCCTATGTACAAGAATATAACTACTATAATAGTGCCCTCTATATACAAGAATATAACTACTATAATACTGCCCCCTATATACAAGAATATAACTACTATAATACTGCCTACTATATACAGGAATATAACTACTATAATACTGCCCCTATATACAGGAATATATCTACTATAATAATGCCCCTATATACAGGAATATAATTAATATAATACTGCCCCCTATGTACAAGAATATAACTACTATAATACTGCCCCTATATACAAGAATATAACTACTATAATACTGCCCCCTATGTACAAGAATATAACTACTATAATATTGCCCCCTATGTACAAGAATATAACTACTATAATACTGCCCCTATATACAAGAATATAACGACTATAATACTGCCTACTATATACAGGAATATAACTACTATAATACTGCCCCTATATACAGGAATATATCTACTATAATACTGCCCCTATATACAGGAATATAACTACTATAATACTGCTCCCTATATACAAGAATATAACTACTATAATACTGCCTCCTATATACAAGAATATAACTACTATAATACTGCCCCCTATGTACAAGAATATAACTACTATAATACTGCACCTATATACAAGAATATAACTACTATAATACTGCCTCCTGTATACAAGAATATAACTACTATAATACTGCTCCTATATACAAGAATATAACTACTATAATACTGCCCCCTATATACAAGAATATAACTACTATAAGGGCGGGTTCACACGTGGCGGAATTTCACTGAAATTCCGCTGCGGACACTCCGCAGCGTTAATCCGCAGCGGTGCCGTTTGTCCATTGACTTACACTTTAATTTAGCAGTGTTCGTTTAGACTAGGCGTAAAATTCCGCTGCGGAGCATAGGCTGCGGAGCGGAATTTGGTGTCCGCAGCATGCTCTGTCTGTTGCGGAGCAGTGGCGGACTGGTTGCGGACTCATGGCGGAATTTCTCCATTGACTTCAATGGAGAGTCAAAATTCCGCAATGAAGTCCGCAGATCTTATGTGTGCTGCGGAGCGTATTGTTTTTACTACCATGACATTTCTTCATTCTGGCTGGACCTATGTATTTCTAGGTCTACAGCCAGACTGAGGAAGTCAATGGGGCTCCCGTAATGACGGGAGCGTTGCTAGGAGACGTCTGTAAATAGTCACTGTCCAGGGTGCTGAAAGAGTTACGCGATCGGCAGTAACTGTTTCTGCACCCGGGACAGTGACTACCGATCTCAATATACATGTATCTGCAAAAAAATATATAAGTTCATACTTACCGAGAACTCCCTGCGTCTGTCTCCAGTCCGGCCTCCCAGGATGACGTTTCAGTGTAAGTGACGGCTGCAGCCAATCACAGGCCAAGCACAGGCTGCAGCGGTCACATGGACTGGAGCGTCATCCAGGGAGGTCGGGCTGGATGCCGAAAGAGGGACGCGTCACCAAGACAACGGGCGGTAAGTATGAATTTCTTTGACTTTCACTAGGGAAAGTGCTGTCCCTTCTCTCTATCCTGCACTGAATAGGGAGAAGGGAAGCACTTTTCCTGCAGTCCACAGCGGCCAGTCCGCATCAATTTTCTGCACATTTTGTGCAGATCCGCAGCAGAATCTGCAACGCAGATTCTGTGCGGCATTGATGCGGACAGTTGCGGAGGAAATCCGCCACGTGTGGTCATGCCCTAATACTGCCCCTATATACAGGAATATAACTACTATAATACTGCCCCCTATATACAAGAATATAACTACTATAATACTGCCCCTATGTACAAGAATATAACTACTATAATAGTGCCCTCTATATACAAGAATATAAATACTATAATACTGCCTCCTGTATACAAGAATATAACTACTATAATACTGCTCCTATATACAAGAATATAACTACTATAATACTGCCCCCTATATACAAGAATATAACTACTATAATACTGCCCCTATATACAGGAATATAACTACTATAATACTGCCCCCTATATACAAGAATATAACTACTATAATACTGCCCCTATGTACAAGAATATAACTACTATAATAGTGCCCTCTATATACAAGAATATAAATACTATAATACTGCCCCCTATATACAAGAATATAACTACTATAATACTGCCTACTATATACAGGAATATAACTACTATAATACTGCCCCTATATACAGGAATATATCTACTATAATACTGCCCCTATATACAGGAAATATAACTACTATAATACTGCTCCCTATATACAAGAATATAACTACTATAATACTGCCTCCTATATACAAGAATATAACTACTATAATACTGCCCCCTATGTACAAGAATATAACTACTATAATAGTGCCCTCTATATA